>NW_028321902.1:2119782-2422608 GCF_036245765.1 Copidosoma floridanum | reverse complement strand
AACAATAAAAATTTTAACTGTTTACTGTTCAAGCATGGTAATTTTTATTGCTTTGACCATAATTCTAACCATTCGAACTATAATTTTTACTGTTAAAACAAAAATCTTTACTATTAAAAACAATAATTTTTCCCTTTTTGACCTCGAAAAAAAAGACCTCGAAACTATTATCTACTCTAAGTTTTTTGACAAAGGCAAATTAGAAATTTTCTCTTGATCAAATTTTTTTTTCCTCACTATAGATAAATGCATAATAAAACTAAATAAAAAAAGTATCCACAGCAAAAGACGAAAAAAAAAAAGTAAAACAAAAGTCAACTGCACTTTTCAGCGTACGAAGGAGCAGAGGGAGCAAACACACAGTTCTTCTGCCGAAGAATGCAAATGTGCATTCGATGGAGCGGAGCTATATATTCGTGAGCATGAGTACGGAAACTCCCTGCGGATAGGAGAATCGCGTGTTTTTCTCGATACATCATTCGGCTCGTGCATACATTTGAACGTTATTCCGTTCTGTCGTGTTTCGCCATAATATAGAAAATATAGAGAAATGAAAAAGACGAAAATCTGAACGGTTATTTTCTAGTCTTTTTTTTTCCTTACTGGAAATTATTTTGGCAAATTTTCTATACCGTTATCATTTGTATTTTCATGAAAATTAAATAAACATAACGAATCTCTAAAATTTTTCTTCTCAAACTAGACATAATTAATTTTAATGAACTTGAGGCTCAAATGTAGGGTACACAAAATATCAAAAATTTTTAAATATTTCATTTTAATTGTAATTAAATAGTCATATTATTTCATTTATTTATTCAAATGTAGTGTTCAAGTAAAATATTTTATTAAGTTGTGTACATAAAATATAAGATCGAGTAAATAATATAAACAAGTTTATTGTTTCAAATAAAGTACTTTGAAATTTTTTAATTTTCAATTTCCTTTCACTCTCCAGTACTTTTGTTATTATGAAATTTAGATTGTTTGAAATACAGTATTCGAACAAGAAAATTTATTTACTAAAAAGCATAAATACAGTTGTATTTGATTAAAATAAATCATTAAATACGCTTAGTTTAAAAAAAAATGATCAATATTAACAACTTATTCTGTTAATATCGTATTTGAAATAATCTATCAATTACTTTAGTACAAATACAAGTTTTGTTAATAACTCATTCAATTATTTTGATTAGGTAAAAATGCATTTGATAATTTATATCAAATAAAACTGTCAAGTTATAACTATATTAGTATTCACATATTTTGAGTTATTATAATTTTATATATAATTGATGTAATTTAAATAATAAAATTTAATTTTTTGAGTCCTGCCAAATGTGTTCGAAATATTTTAATTAAATACTTTTGATATGGATTTCTTAGAATTAAAGATTTTTAAAAACAACTTTGAGTGATTCTATTAATTAATCGAGTTATTACTTCGAATCCTGGCTAGTCAATGATACATGATATAATATTTTTACATATTCTATCGAGATTACTGACGAGACGACAAAATAGAAATTCAAAAAATCCTGCCTCATCTTCAATTTCAAATGAACTTTATATATAACTACTACTTGACGGTCGTTTTACTAGAAAATACGTTTGAAAAACGGATCCAATAAGCATCAAAGAGAACCCGTAGCTCCAGAAGTCAATTACGGCTGATTAAATAACCCGCATTCAACTTCCCGAAAATCAGCCCACCTCCATTTGATTGGACAGTCATCCCACTTTCCTTTTTTTATGCTCGAAATTTAACGGAAGAGTGGCAGTAAAAATCGCTCTTCTATGATGAAAAATTCATTTTCACTTTATTGTGACACTCGTCTACGAAGCTTTTCGAAAGAATTAATTGACATTCCGGTTCCTTTGGTGGCCAAGACTCGAAAAATTGGCTAACATGTTGACACAAGGTGGTGATTGGGAGGATCTGTAAATTTTAGGAGGAAAATTCCATTTAGTTTCACAATTCAAACAGTGTTTTATCACGCAATACTTGATTTTTTTTTTTACTGATGTCTAAAGACTGAGAAAATAAGCGTCATTAAGAAAATTCAACAGCATTGTATTTTTTAAAGTACAGTTTATTTTGAAGAGTATTAGTAAACATTTAGGAAATTATTCCTCTGACTTTATTTTCCTTAAAAGATATAATGCATTATAATTGTTGGAAAAATTTCTACGCTATAAAATACATTATACTTTACGAAAAAAAATATGCCCAAGTCAGAATTATCAGATGTGAGAAGATTGGTACTTTCAGCTTTGACTTTTTTTTCTGCTTATACTTTTTTGTGAACCCCTTTAAATATCGCTTCAACCATTGCATACACAGTGAGTATACCAACCTGGAAGTATTTTGAAAAATATACGCAATAAAACTGAGCTACAAGACCATCAAACGAAAGTTTCTCTGATGTAACTTTACTCGACAGCCTAACTTTACACGTGCACGTCCTTGCACTTTCAGTCGAAAAATTGTATTACATTGAACGTGAAATTACTTCTTGGGAAACGAAGTAGAAAAAAATTGTCAGTTTGGTACGACATGCACTCGATAGAGTAAAAAAAAAAAAAAAAAAAAAAAAAAATCCAAGGTGCACTTCATGTCGCGCATCGGCAAGTAGATTTAACTGACATATATATATTTTTCGTAGATGTCATGCGTATTCCAACAGCAACTCGTAGACAAAAAAATGAATTGGATTCCAATCGATAGCCATCAAAATTTATAAAAAATCTCAGACATATTTTATATTCCAACACGCAGAAGAGAGGGAACGAATATAAAAATCAAACACGCCGATTTGTTCTGTATATTGTCACGTACATACATTTTTATGCTCCTTTCCTCGAATTTATGTCGTCCATCAATCGATCCTTTTCTTTTGTAATGAGTGTTAAAACAAAAAGAAAAAAAGAAGAATTATAAAAATAACAAAGAACCAAAGAGTCGATCGATGGCTCGAATGTTCTTTTCATCATTCTTCACTCCTTCATAGTAGATACAATTTTTTCAAGTAAAAAGTAAATCACCTTTTCTCCACAGCAAAAAAAAAAAATTAACGAATAATAGTTTGAAAAAAAGATTTAAAAAATCAAAACTATTGTTCTTTTTTCTGTTTTGTGTTACCCGCTTCTTATGTTAAATGGACGCCACACCTTCATTGATCGATAAATAAACCCTGGTTCACTAACTCTGTCTGGTTATTCTGTTCCCTGCGCAGACCTGGAAGGTAATTTTTCATCCGTTAACCGTCCACTATTTTATTTTAATTTTTTTTTAAAATAAGTATTAAAAAATTATTTTTATGACTTGTAGATTCAAGTTTTTTTTCTTACTTTTCGTTTTTCTTGATTTTTTTCTTGATTATTATTGATATAATTTTTTTTCTTTCAGTTCCATCGTATTTTCTCTACCTCCTAGTGCCATTTTTCATCTTCGTAGATTATTGTCTTACATGTACTTTTTTACCTTTTAAATTTTACAAGGATTGACAAGCCTCGATCAGTTTAGTATCAGCAACTTCTTTTTCTCTTTCCAAGTGTACACAGAAGAGAAAATTTATCGAAGCTCGTCCTTTCTTGCCTTCACGTGCCCAAAACATTAGCTTACTCATTCCCGCTGTCCTTAGATTGTGCATAAGCACAGACTCGGGCACAATTAAATTTTGGAATTTTGAAAAGACATTTGTGTACAATTTTTTTTATTGCTACTTTTCATGAATTAACAACAATTTTCAATAGCAAAAAATTTGTCTCTTTTTTTTTAGAGAATAAAGTTTTGATACAAAGAATTTAAATAAATATGTACATATTTTGAAACGTTACTAAATTATTTGAAAATTACTCTTGCCATGACAAAATCCTACAAGCACTGTATAATTAGTAGTAATAATAACAATAATAATAGTAATAATAATAATAATAAAAAATTGTAGTCCAAAGTATTTGTGCCCGAGTTTACATATAATACGCATACACCTCCCACATTTCACTGCCATCCTCTTAAACATTTTCGCCCCATTATTTCCATCCATCTCTCAATTTTCTCGATTTTTCGATGTTTTGTGCATGTTAAAAAAAAAAGCTGAATTCTCACAAAGTAAAAAAAAATACTCGCTGTCAGCTTCGAGCTTCACTCGTGCATGGGCCAGAAAAAAAAAAGGATGACGAGAGAAAAATAATGTAATTCTCACGTGCGTGAAAACTTTTTCTCCTCTTCCTGGAGAAAGAATATTTTTTTTCTAGTGCACTTTGCTCGAATAATAAGTAAGTGTATATAAGTGTGCGTTATTTTTATCTATGTTCTTCTGTACCGAGTTTTTAAATATCGTCTGCATCTCGAGTCTCTCTCGACTCTACGTAGAACTGACTGGTATTGTATGTCCGCACGAACGGCTTTATTCTCGTAGTGGCTCTGTGATCTTTCGTGCGCAGTTTTACGAACGCGTTATACGTATAAGGTAGATGTACGCGTGCACGGGTTAATCTGCCTTTGGGAAATTCGCTTCAAGACTAGGGAGAGTCAAAAGAGAATTTTAACGAGGATTCGGTTGCATTATTTAAACCTGCGCGACTATGCGTTTTCAGAGACGAGGGACCAAGTGGATTTGACGACCAACGTTGGAAATTGCGGGCGTTTTTTTTTTTTTTTTGCACACTGTCAAAGGCTTGGGGAGTGACTTTTGAGAAGCGGGTTTCATCTTTTTGTTCGAGGGTACACGGAGGTGGCTCTCTTTGATCTGAAATAAAATTAAAATCGGTCTAGTTCCAAGAGTGGTTGTATTATGATCGAGTGAGAATTCAGTCATTGCGTTTTTCTTCTGACATCTAAGAAAAATTTACTAGTAAAAATTAAGCAAAAGTTGGGGGGTGCACTCGCCTTGTAAGTCTCCATAGGATAGCCTAAAATTTAAAAATTAATATTGCATGTGTTTGGCCATGAAGAGATAAATATATATATAAAAAAAAGACAATAGTACACGATTTTTAATTACAAACAAATCGTTTCGCTTCAAAAATTGTAACACCTTAAAAAATAATAAATAAATCTGTTTTGCAATAATAAATAAATTACTTTAGGCTTATGTATACAATTATTTTGTGTGATATTTTCATCTAGGGTATAATTTAGATTGTCCTAATAGCGAAAAAAAATTAAATTGTTATACGGGGAAAAAAATAAGTAAATAAATAAAAAACTGCAAATTTTCAACATACGCACGAGTCTCTCGTTCTGGACCCTAAGCCAGACCTAACATCAGTTTTTCTCCTTTCGTTTTATCTTTGCTCTGTTTCCCACAAAAATCCAAACCCGTGCGTATTTTCCTTTTTTTTCTTTTTTCCAAACTACCGAGTAGAAAATTCGTTCCACCTACAAAAAATTCAACTCCCACGTATACATACGTAACAGAGAGATGGAGGTAAAAATCGAGGCGCAGAGTGATTTTAGCCGCCTATTTTCCTCTTTGAGCTCGACAAAGCGCGATAACTCGATTTTCGAGTCAGGGCACGGAAAACACGCTCACCCAGGGGATTTTTTTAATTACCCCACGTGTCAACTTTAACACACGCGCATGATAATATTTTCCGAACGAATAATTGTGAAAGTTGAAAAAAAAAAAAAAAAAAAAAAAAAAAAAGCATCAATCTCTCGTTTTTGCGAATTCAGTGAACTACGACGACGTTTCGTGGAAGAGCGGCACACGCGGGAAATGACGTGTCTACGGTATAGCGAAAAGGGTGGGAAGGACGAGAGCCGCGTCATGCATACACCATGTGCGGGCGTGTGTATTATATCTGCACACGAGGCACGTTAACCGTTAACACGTCGATCTGCATGGAGATGACGCCCTGCTTTTCCCGTGTACCTGCACCTTCGTGCTCTTTATCTTCGGCTCGTTGGGGAAGATGACGCTTTTCACCGTGTTATTGTTACGCCGGTGATGATGTCACGCGGCTGATGTGGGTGTGCACGTGCTATTGAAGATTTTATTACGTCTTTTGGAGTTTTTGGGATAAAAGGAGTGGTTTGTCAAGGGGTTGTTTTGCTCGTAGCGAAGCTACTTATTTCTTTCATGTTTTTCAAACTGTGGTGTACGTCGGAAATTTTCAAGCAATAAAATCAACAGGGATAAAAAAATGGGATCTGTACATATTATAAACTCTGAAACGTAACTCAAATTTTTTTAGTACATCTTCACTTTGACTCATTTCAACATAAAAATTCCATCAACCAATGCATGGAATTATCAATGGTATTGACTGTGTATAATTATTTTTACAGAAGATATTTTGATATCTAGATCAGGTTTTTGTATGAATTTTTGTACAGCAAAAATTTTCGAAAAAAAAAAATCTTTCAACAGGTTCACCCTCAACCTTGAAGTCACCCAATATCCTCAGAAGATTTTGTCGATTCGTCTAAAGCAACTATTATTAGTTAGCCCTAAAAAATATTGATGATTAAATTTAATTTAATTTAATTTGCTACAAGTAGTTAATTTTCATTTAAAAAATTGTGCTTGTAAAAATCAACGAAACATGGAATAGAAATGTTGTAAAATCGTCAAAAAGACAAACTCAAGATCATAGATTTAATGATACTATTTTTCAATTTTAAAAAAATGTAAAAATAATAGTTTTTATGATAGCGTAATTCATCATTTTTTGGGGAAAAATACGTTTTTATCATATGTTTAAAAATATAAAATACTCGAAAAAAATTAATTTTGCAGAAATCGGAAAACTATTTTTTTTAAATAAAAAATAAGCATCCGAAAAAATCTATAATACTTTTTTTAAATCTTGTAATTTTGCTTTGATTTAGATTTTACTTTGCTTTTCAAATGTATCTTAATATGTTAAGCACAAGAAATCGAGTGAATTATTAAATAAAATCTCAAAGTGTGTACTAATAGATAAAATTTGAATTCAATTACTTTAAATTTCAAATTCAGAAAACCTAATCAATTTAATTCAATTTCGTTTAACTTACGGTTACGGCGTCTTATCAAAGGGTGTCTCTCCCGACCCGTTACATTTAACTGTCTCGCGCATCTGCATAATTAAAACGCGCCCTTCCGAGGAAATCAGTGAGAAAGTTCAAAATTAACAAGAACCTTACTTCCTGGCAAAATTACACCTCCCGCGTCCTCGACAAATTACCAACGGGCTTGAAAGCCAAATAGAAATCGAGCCGTCAGCGCTCGCTTGCCGAAAACCATTCCTTCGCTCTCTGAGAAAAGAAAAAGGGAAATACGACCAACAAACTCCATTGCTTGCATGCAAAGTAGCCAGGGCAAGTCACTCGCGTACGTACATGTGCATATATATGCGCACGAACCAACGGTTGAAATGAAAAATGCCTTGTCTCCATTGAAAAATCTAGCCGCGCTGCTCCCCTTTTAGCTTTTCCACGCGTGTGTGTCTGCAAAGGAACTGGCAAAACAAGGCTCATAAATTTTACCCGCAACTCTGGCGTGGCACGTATGTATGTGTATTTTAAAGAAAAGTGCAAATCGCGGTGACGAGGAAAAGAGCGAGTGTACCTTTTTTTTTTGAAACGCGACGCAGCTGAGGTCGTACTTGCCACGAGTATTTGTTTTTTTTTTTTTTTTTTTTTTTGTTTCTTTGTTTTAGACGCTTGTCGAGCTTGACAAAGGAGGAAATTGAGTGGTTCAAAGTGCTGTTTATTACCTGTATGGGGAAATGATTGAGAGGAAAATTTACATTTTTTAAGGCGTCTTATATTTTTATAAATAATGTTTTTTTTTCATCAAGCTGATTTTATTAAAATTGAAGTTCAGTGACAATTTTGATTGTTAAAAAAAATTTTACATTAATGTGGTTAAATAAAATATTTGATACATAAAAAATTTATTCAAATTTTTCAGTACTTAAATACCGAGTTGCTAAAGAACAAGTTAACTTGAAATTTATTAACGACCCATTATTCATCAGAACTTTCATTTTCAATGGCCAAAAAATATATGCTTCTATAATTTGTCTTAAAAAAAAATTGATATTTTAATGAACTGTTTAAGACTAAAAAAAAATTAATTAAAAGAGGCAATTATCTAAATAAGAACTGCAAGAGTAAATTTTATTATCAATTTTCATGCTGTAACTTTTAAGAATGAATAAAAAAAAAAAAAAAAAAAACATACACTCACAAAAATAAGCGAAAAAATTTCCAATATGCGATAAAATATTTTAAATAAATCCAATGAGTTAATCCAATAAAAAATTTAGATAGTTTATATTTATTTTTTCAATTGAAAAACTTTTAAACCACTTATAACTAGTATAGTGTGTGATTAAAAATCTTCTTACAAAACTCATAATCACTGAAGTAATGAGTAATCAAATTATTTTTACCAAAGACACGTGATCTTTATTCCACGAAAACACCGATAACGACTGATTAAAATAATTTAAAAAGAAATTTTTAATGTAATGAACGATCAATAACACGACCACACAATGGAGAATAGACTATTCACGATTTCAATTCCAAACCCTGCTGGGAAATTATTCAGTTCAAGTTATACAATTGGCAAAGCCTAATTTTTATTCAACAAACTCGTAAGCAGCAAAGCACCATCACATTGAAACAAAGTGTATAACATTTGATACAAACTCTCGTATGACATATTAAAAAAAAAAATTGAGGAGAAAAACAATCTTGCGTATGATTTCCCGGAAAAATTGTGATCATCTCCGTTTACGCATACACGACTAAAGACCTCGAGGGCTGTAAAAACTAATTTCGCAAAAGCGAGTCGGAAATAAAATTGTGTTCACATAATATCCTCCGGGTGATCAAACGTTGAATAAAAGAGATGCAGTATAAGCATAAGAGCTCTGGTAAAAAAAAAAAAAAAAAAAAAAAAAAAGAGTTGTGAGCTCGAGTGGATTCTGTTTTTGTCGCTTCGTTTACTACACCAGCGTTTTAAATAAATAATTATAGGAGATGCTACCTTTTATGAGCAGTTGTACTTAAATCCTACGTTTCAGCTACATGTTATTCAATTAATAAAGAAAACATGTTTTTTAAAATCGAAGCTTTGTCGAGTTCATACACAATTTTTCTCTACAAAATGTAACAAAAAGCAAATGTTATTTTTTATCGTTATAGGAGTTCTTTCAATTTTGCGTTGCAATGCAATTAATTATTTCGCTTCTACGGAAAAATCCATCTTTTAATGGCTTTTCCAGGATTTTGTAATTTCCTAGAGGTCAGTAGCTCCACTCCAAAGTATTATTAAAAAAATATGTACCTCAGCGTATTGATCATTTGCAGGGTGCCCGGGACCACTTGAGCCTCGAAATTTATTGCAATCGCGGACCAGAATTTTTTTGCTTTTACCAAGTCCGCGGAGAAAGAGCCAGTAAACCGGTGCTCGTCCGAATAAACATATGAAAAAAGGCAACGCAGTGAATTTTTCGTTCGCAATTCACGGCATCGACCGAAATTAAGTGCGATTTGGCGTGGAAGCAAAATTTAATCAAGCGCGAGCTGGCTACGTGACTGCCCGGGTTTTCCTCGTTTTGCGCGGGACTGATACGCCACCCAGACTCTTTTATATTCGCTCGTTTGTGCTTTATACTTCTTTTACTTCGGCTTTTTCATTAACTAGCAATTGAAGGTGATTATGTTTTTGTCAAACGATGCTTGGTAAACAGGTACTTTTTTTTTTTTTTTTTTTTAATACGGACCTTTCAGAAAGCCACTCCGCGTTTGCTAGAAAACTCATTTACGGGGATATTTAATTTTAACGTTTCACTGTTTATGCTTTTTTCAACTGAATTTTTATCGCAGAAGGTAAAAATATTGTGTAATATGTACACGTTAAGTACTTACACTGTAAATGAAACTATGCCTTAAATTAAATATTTTTTTAGCATTAAATTATATATAAACAATTTGCTCAATTTTTCACGAATTTAATGGAAATTGAATTAAATTTCATGTAAAATTTTATAAAATGTTATATGAATAGTGTGATATTTATCTGTATGAAAATTAATGTAAGACATGGTATTTTAGGCAATAAGCATAAAAAAATTTAATGTACTATTATGAAAGTTGTTTCCAGTGCACTTTTATGAAATTTTATGTAAACATTTTTAACGTTCTGTTGAACTACGGGTTGAAATTGTAATTTTAAAGTGAAAAATTAAAGTCATGATAAAAAATGCATGAAAACATGATTTTTTAATAATAAACTAAAAAGTAAATTATAAAAATTCATCTTATCCATAATTCACTAAAGCAGGAGTCACCAAACTTTTTTTATTTTATTATTTTAAATAACGTTACGATAAAAACTTGTTTTAAACTATTTTAATGTACCAATAAAACCGTATATTTATGAGGAGGTATTTGTTTTATGATAAACGAGCAAAAACAACCCGGACTCTCACTCTGCGAGCAAATGAATTTCACTTACCGGATGTGCAAAAACTATTCCCCGAAAGAGTCGTAAATCTGTCTCCTAAAATTTGTCGATCGCAGAAGCCGAAAAAGCGCGCGTAGAGGGTCCCTTTACTTTTTGCACCATCGCCGATATGAAATTGGAAATCTGCCCGCTAATTGCGCCCCGCAAAATCAATGTGATTTCGTACCGCGATATAGAGAAAAGCGAGCGAGCCCATGATTTACCGCGAATCGAAGATCCAACGACCGCGAAATTCGCACTTTGACTCCGTGAGCACGTAAGGGATCAATATTGTTTTTGTGGGTCAAGTGATTTCGCGATTTCGGAATGGTAAATCATCGCGAGCCATCCCGCACAAGTAAATAAATACATTTCGTCCACGATAACGCGTCGAATCAACATCGACGCATTTATTTGCGTATTAATTTACGATTGTAGACCGTATCGCGCAAACATACGCGATGCCTCCAAATGTATTGAATATAAATATCTTGCGATAAATTTTCTCGAGTGTTTGATTAATCTCCTCTGCGGCTCCACCCCAGCGTATTTTATCATTAAAATTAATGCCCTCTGGTCCTAGTCCTTGCGTAACGGATACGACGATAATTTAGATGCGAGTGCTTGACGAGTTGAAAAAATATCTATTTAAAAAAGTGAATCGTTCGAAAAGTGAAGTTTGGCGGATACGTAAATTTACGTGAAAATTTGCATGAATTATGAGAGCGATTTTGCAAAGCAACATACATTTATGTAATAACAATAATTTTAGCAGGGATGGTTCGATAAAAGAATTTTTTACGTGTAAGGAGAATGTATTAACGAAAAAGCATGAATTTTTAACTTTTTTGGATGAATTAAACATTGAGAGTTTCTCTATTAGATGACTATTTGTTACAATAACGTGGCATGTGTGCATGTAAAACACGTTTTTATGATAACACAAGACAACGCATAAACCGATATCACCAACAGTGAGATAAAAAAGGTTTACGAAGAATTTAAAATATTTCTTAAAAAAAAAAAAAAATTCATTATTACTTGATTTTTTTAATTTCTTTTTGAGTTTTCAAAAATTATACATTTTTTTTGTTCCAAAATTCTATATTTAACCAACCATAAGTAGCTGCTTTTGACATGTAAATTTAATAACAATTATTACATTACAAGAGATAATTGGTATGAAATTTGTTAACAACCGAAACGTATGTAATTTACGTTCATGATTGAACTCAACGATATGGAATAATTACTACTGTTATCCTTAGCAATTTTACAGTAGTATTGTTGAAATATAATAATTTTCTAACAAAACTTCAGTCTCATCGAGTAAAAAATTTTACTTTTGAAATTCACCTTAAATTCATGAGCTTAACAAAAAGTACTAGTGCACAATTTTACCCAAAAATTCACAAAAAATCAAGGGAAAAAAAAAAAAAACCATACCACAAATCTGCATGATACCACGAAACCACTGCCTAATATGACAATACCAACAATGACGCGAATTTCAAATGTCGCATTACACACGTAGTGGATGCCCTATAGATTAGTCCGATCCGCGCGTTCGAGCACACAAATCAACCGAGTCATCGTTACGCGTCCGATCATTGAGCTTCGTTCGCCAAATTCATTCTTCCTTATGCACCATCACCTGTCACGCTCGTTATCAATCAACACGTGCATAAATGCGATTCGTTGGATAGAAAGGTCATGGCGATTGCTTTTCTTTTGTTTTCGCTTAAATATTTATATTAAATTAATTTTCTAATATTTTACCATCAATAAAATATTTAATTCAAAGAAAAATAAGATAACAGAAAATATTTTATTTTCCATTGATCATACGATATTAGATGTTCACTTTAGATACTCTGCTTTCTGACTTTTATCAATCGTAAAATCATTTTTCAATCACGAGTTTACCGTCATAATTTAGATAGTATTTCATGTATTTGTTTTTTCACTTAATTTATACCTTTTGTTCAATTTTGTTTTCTTTCTTGATATTACTTTGTTTTTTAGACACGTAAGGATATTGAATTTAAACAATTATTCATAATAGGATAATTTGTATACCTGTGAGAAAAAATTAATTAATTTGATGATTATTTAATAGTTTATCGCTTTTCTTTAACGTGATAATTGTTTTTGCTGATTATTTATACATTTATTTCTTTATTGTTGTTTATTTTCTGAATTTCGACAAATGCAATATTAGATTGATTAACAGTTACGCATAAAAATAGTACCGTACAATCTGAGCCTAAGCATACTATTAATTGTTTTGAAATTCGATGACAGGATGTTAAATGTAAAACTTTTGTACTGTCAAAAATTCCCGCTAATTTCTATTTACATAATAAATTGCATATAAATGTGTTGATATACTCTCATTGACTCAATAATGTTATTTTGTGGTGCTTTGCATGTCTCTATTGGATTCTGCATGTCATATAGGGCATCGTAAGTACTAAATAAAAAAAAAGAAGCAAAAATAAATAAATAAACACTCACTCATAGTATTAAAATTCATTTAACACGACCAACTACAGACTTTTGTCACACGTAATATATATGTATTAGAAACTAGTTTCACAACAGAAATACATTCATTAGAATTAAATTAGATTTCAAAATTTAAAATACAAAAAAGAAAGAAAGAGAGAGAGAGAGAGAGAGAACATAAGTTTTTCCATTAAATTACGAAAAAAGGAAGAACATGTTTGTAAAATTTCATCAGAAGCACAAGGGTCACGATAATTTCTAAAATCATTGTGTCTAAAACCGTATCACATAAATAATGGATTCATCGCTATTCCACGCTCCAACGCGCGCATAATATTATCGGGCAATCGTACACGTGTATGATCGATCCGCGCATGGGCTGTTTTCATGCAAAATAACAACCAGCCCGACGCGAATACCATTACCGTGTAAGCTATACACGCGCGCGTGTGTGCATTACGAGAAACGCTCATGTACATCCATCCGCGTCATTAAATATTCTGACGGCGAAAACGGATACACATATAATATATAATCGACGGTATTATCGGGATTAATAATTCAGGGGCTGGTACGCGGGAGAGAGAATTGTATTTAGTAGTTCGACGTACCTGCCAATATCAGACCGAATACTATTATGCTCTTCCTTATTGCCGGTGCATCGAGACTCTGGTGTAATTACGACTACACTGCTATTAATTGCTTTTGAATTTTATGATCATTAGAGCTTTCGTTTCCCTTTAGCTTCTGTGATTCAAAGTATTTTTATAGCTTTTTTTTTTGTTTTTGTTTTTTCATGAAATAATTGATAGTGAAGTGTTGAACGAATACAAAGGATTTAGATCGTCCTGTTTTGCACATGTATTTCCACCTTTTTAGCACAATGATTATATTTATGTGACATTACAGTAGGTTAAAAAAATGAATTGTCTTTGAGTCAGCGATTGAAATATTTATACTCTAAATAGTGCCTTAATATTAATCACACATGTCAACGTCTGTAGTTTATTAGAAAATCAGTAGTGATTAAATATAAAGTTTTTTCAATGGTACCAAGATATTTACTTATTGTAGTGCTATGAACTTTTTTCTTTAGTTTATGTTTTTGGTTATTTTAGTTGTATCTCGTTTATTTGTTTGAATTTTCAAAAAATAGGGTTTCTCTATATTTTGCCTGCTATTGCTATTTATTTTCCAATTTGTTTCAACGTAATCGTTTTCACGCGCAGAAAGTTCAAGAGAAGAAAATGAAACGTCTATTGGCATGTAAATTTTTACAAAGTATCTTACAAATTAATCGCATACTGTACATATATTATAGACTAATTTTTTCGACATTTATGTGTGTTTTGAGTGTTTTAATTTTAAAAATATTTTTGTATACATTTTTTCCAAATTCACGTTGTGATCGTCTATTATACTTGTTACTAATCAATGTTTTAAAGCTCAGATAATGATTTGCTGATTGCTTGCCCATTATTATCAATATTTCGCGTATAACGTTGTCAATATATATGTATATATATATATCTACAGTTTTCAAAGCGCATCTACCTTTAATTCTTGTTATTCTTTCCAATACCTAGATTTATTTCATTATCTTTCTTTACAAAGTTTTCTTCTCAAATTTTCTATTTTTTTCATTATGATGACTTTATTTTTATATATTCTCAAAGTAAATCTTAACAGCTATTTTTGTTTAAAAAAAAAAAAAAAAAAAGATTCACTCTGAGACAATAAAACTTTATAGTACTAATAATTAATTTCGTGACGTGCTTTCATACACGATCAATTTTCGACTACTCGAACAAGTTAACGTCTTTACCGAACTTATTCAATCAGTAGCATTTACAATCGCATATATAGAAACCATTGTGGGAACACGAGAGCTCAAACATTAATGCAATCAAATGCATATCTCACTATCCAAATTTTTGATGTTATTATGCTGGCTGCAATGTTCAGCAGTTAATGGTACGAAAAAAAAATTGTTACTTATTTGGGCGTCAATGCTTGAACTCTTGGGTTTCAAAAAAAATTTTCTGTACATTCATTCGGCACTCAGAGCTTGAAAACGCGTCGCGGGCTTGTGCGTCAGCCTTTTTCTTGTACTATGTGCGTTACCAGTACACAATACGAAGGAATTTACTAAAACTTTTTTATTTTATTTTTTTTTGCAATCTCCCAAACACTAGGACAAAGAGGATGGCCCGCTGTTCAAGTTTTACGAGGTGATACGCGACCAGGGCGACGATTTCATGAGGTCAGTGTCGCGTCACATGAACGTGACGTTGTTCGCGCCACGCAACGCTGCCTGGGAGGAGCCCGGGGTAAAGCAGATTCTCCAGGACAAGGAACGACTCAAGGAACTGCTTAACTTGCATTATGTACGCGAGTACCTGCCACTCAACGTTATTGAGAAGAAAACGATTAAACAGGTTGGTTGACTAGGGTATTTGTTTTTTAAGTCCTTTTATTTTTTTTTTATTTTTGTAAGGTGGTGGCTTTATCGATGTGCTGTTTTATCGGTCGAGTAAGGCAGGTATAAGCTGCATTACCGGCTGAGGGTTTATTGGCTTTAATTGGAAGCATTTTTTTTCATATCAAAGTTCATTGTTAACTACAGTTTATTATGAAAATGCTGTATAATTAATTTGTTAAATATTGTTTAATCACATCGGTAAAGTAGTTCAAAGTAAAAAAATAAGAAAATCATCGACAAATAAATGTTTATATCATACCAAGCATTTGTTGCATCGTTTGACACAAATTTTCATTTGATGAAATTTTATTTTCCACCAAGACGATGAAAAGTCTCAATATTATCTTTAGAAAATTGGTTTTACAAACAGTGAATGGAATCACGTGGTAAACACCATTTTCAATTTTATCAAACGTACTATCAATTACATTATGTGTAGTGAAGTTATTTTTACTTTGTAACTAGTAAGTTACACGTTCTGTACCCTATATTTCTCAGAAATTTTTATATTATTGCCGTAATGTTTATTCAATAGTAAAATCTTGTAACCAAAATGATGAGGAAAATATTTTGCAATACTTCGGAATATTCTACCAATTTTGTCAAACTTTCAATTTCATAATAAATACGTAAGATTAATTATAGCAATACCAATAACATAATTACAGCAAGAGCACGTATCCGAAAGTAATAATCTTTATTTTTACTTTTTTTAAGCCTTTTTGGGCTGGTAAGACGTATTATTCGGTAATTAAAATTCATTCATTACTATTAATATATTAGTGTATTTAGCGTATTTAGTATTTGCATTTTTTTTTTCACTATCACTTATTATTTTGAACTCATTCTCAGAAAACAGAAAACATACCTAGTGTAGCATGCCTGCATTTTTATGTTAATTTAAAACGAAACAAAACAAAAATCAGCTATATTTTTCTAGGAGAAGAAAAAATTCTCGAACTAACGGTCAATTAAAATCTTCGTGTATTCAATCGCCTGTTTGGTCCCGGAAGTGATATTTCGCGCATATACCGATGTCTACGTGAAAGAAAAAACGCACTACAAAAAAAAGTGTACACGTACAAAAAAAAGTCTCACGCGTACGGAAGCGAAAAAGCTTTTAAGCCCGAGCATTTGGCGGAAGCAAACTGAAAAAAAAAATTACTCGCTGCGTGTTTGATCGATGAAAAAAAAAAAAGTTCCAAGAGATGGTGAAAAAAAATAGAGTGAAATCGTTCCATGCTTGTAGAAATCTAAGGGAACACCAGGGGGGTTGGTACGAGGTAAGGGAAGGGAAGAGAGACAAAGTGGAACGGTGAATCGTCTAATTACCGAAGAACCGCGCGGAGTAAAACTTCGGATCCACTTAAAGTGGTTTAACTTGACTATTAGACTGATTAAATGAGATGTTGGGAGAGGTGAAAAATTGCCCTTCCGTCCTTTTCTTCTTTTACAGTTTCTTTAATCGCAAAAAAGCCATCACCATTACGCTTGATTAAAATTTTCTACCCGCTTTTTGATCGAATTTCTACTTTTTGTATTTTTCGATCCCACAAATTTAATCGTTTGTTAGAATAAACCCGATTTTTTTGTTTTTTAAAGTAAAATATTAAAATCAAGCTGTTAATTTTCAAAGAGAATTCAATCGTACTGTTTTTACTGATTTGATTTCATAAATGGGTACAAAATTATTTTTCGACCAGACAACACGTAAAAAAACTAAATAATTGGGTTGACCAAAAAAATGGATGAAAATATTTTACTTATTTAAACATAACACAAAGTGACAATAGTAACGAAAATTTTGTTCCATTTATGAAAAAATTAGTTACGGCAACTGATTTTTATTGAATGATACTTATAACACAATGCTTCATAAAAATTTTTTTTTTTTAGCATAAACGATGTATTGCAATTAAAAAAAAAAAAGGAAAAAAAAAGTTTTAAAAAACGTTTTAATTCCAAAGTAATATTGATGAAATTTACAACTTATTTCACATAAGTATTTATTTCATGAGAAAAAAATTTTTTTCTTACAAGTTTAAAAAAAAATCCATTAAAAAATTGTGCTCGTGTCTAACAGAAACAGTACAGAAAGATGATAGAAACCATTTGTTATCATACTGAAATGACATAAATTTTTTACGGTAGTTTGAAAATACTAGTGTTACACAAGTTAAACACAACATTTGCGTAGGTGAACGGTAGTAAGCCGAAATAAAAACAAAGTGTGCATTTTTAACTTATTCAAACTATTAATGTATCATTGTATGCTGTATAAAATTCAAAATGAAGTAAAAAAAAAAAAAAGAACAAAAGATCAAAGTAATCGAAATAATCAAAGCCTCGTCATAACATCATAGTCCCTATATGACGAATTATTCCTTTGCACGACAAAAAAGGAAGAAAATAATCGAAAGGACATGGCAGAGCGAAAGAGCTCGTTTCCCTTATCGACGTCGATGGGACGATGATGAGCCACTGCTTCTGCTGCAGCTACTGCTGCACTACTCGTTTCCTCTTTTCCGAAGTAATTCGAGCTCTCAACGATACGTGTCCTGGTTTTCGAGCTTTCTTTTCCTGTAATTTTCCACCCTCGAGGATGTGTACGTACCCTTTCCTTCTCCACTCCACCACTGCTATTACTACCGTAGTAGTGGTAACACGAAACTCAGATCTAATTACAATAAGAGCAGGTGTTTTTTTTTTATCTTTTTCTTCTTCTCCGTATCTTACTGTTTTTCTGCACTTCAATTCTCGTTTGAGCTTAAATTACTACAGTTACTCCATATCGACAGATACGTGAGTGCACTTGTCTCAAATATGAGAGCACCTCAAAACACTGGCGAACAATAATACAAACTTTTTTATCGCTGCGTCAAAAAATACACTCGCTTGAGTAATTCATTCCACAAAGTCGACAAATATTTCAAACCTCACACCATGATGTAAATTCAGTTTTTTTTATTTTTTTTTTTTTTTTTACGTGATCAATAAAGTACACGAAGCCTGTGAATCACGCGTCAGCGGATTCTGGGTACATGGGCTTGATGAATATTTGTGCTCGCCAATGGCGTTGTTTGCGGATTAGTTATCGCTGGATTCGCAAATTTTGCTTCATCACTAGTACTTTGGTACGTGAGGAGAGGCGAATCTACGTTGATCACTGATTTGTTAAGGCTTTGTACGATATAAAACGTATTTTACTTTTAAATCAAACTAAAAAAATGTTGCCATTTTTCAGGAAAATAATCGTAAATTTAACAACCGATACAGGTACAAAAATAAAAAAATAAAACACCATCGTCGAGACACTTGTGCCAGACTCGTTAAAAAAATTTAATCGTCGGGTGGACGGGCACATCCACTTGAACTTTTCGCGCTTGAAAAAGAATAATCATTACCGCGGACTCCGTTAAATCGATGCGGGTCGAAGCTCGGACCGTCAAAAAATCGCAGTTCTTCGATACGGACTTTTACAGGGATTTTCGAGTTATAATTGAAAACAACTGCGCGACAAGAAAAATTTTTGTGGGCTTGTAAATTTAATAAAGAGACCAGGGGAGTGCTCGTTTTTTTTTCATGAAAAAAGTTGCAACGATTTTTGCTCGTCGTGTGGTTAGTTAGGTTGAAATTTATTGAAATGTTTAACTATTTAGTGAAATGACCCATAATGGAGAAATTTTTCTAAAATCGACAATAAATTATCATTTGAGTCGTTTCAACAAACATAATTGCATTTGTTCGTCTGTATATTCACGATTCGTGACTATTTAAAAAAATAACGTAAAGTATGGCTTTTGTACTTAATATATTTTTTTATTCATACTTAATCAGTAGCGTAGACCAGGGGTTAATAACTCCAACATAAAATATTTTTAACTACTAAGCATCACTTATGTCTGAACAATAACTAAATTTATAGCGTGAAAAAACTGAAGTTAAAAACCCTAAAAAGTACTTTTTTTATGTCTAACAAAAAACTGAGAGACGATCTTACTGTCGTGATATGCTACGAATGTGGTACAGTTTTACGGCGTCATTAATGAGGTATCAGTACACGTCAGCGCTCTTGACTATGATGTTTCTTGTCTCGAACGAAAATTGCCACGTTACGAGAGAATATCATTCTACCATTTGATCCATGACGTTACGTGACTTTAAGCAATTTAAAAATATGAAATATTTCATTATTCGTAATGTGCACGTGTATATATGATAAAAAAATAATTTCCGCTAGATAAAATTAAATAATACTAAAGAAACAATTATTACCATACAAAATGATATGGTCAATTTATCAAAAACTAGTAAATTTAACTCGTATTCATTTTATGCAAAAACTAGCTATTGGTTGAGAATTTTTCATCAAATGAATACCATCACCTAGTGAGTGTTCTATGGCAACGGGCATAGATTTTCATGATTTAGTTCAAAAGACATGCATTGATAGTAGTTACGTATCAGTTGATCAGGTAAAATAGGATTTAGGTTCCCGCAGTAATAAAAGGAAAGCTTTGAACAAAATGCACTTCATCCCTTAAAAATTTGCAGTTTTAAACGATCGAGCATCTCAAAACTTTCGATTTTATAATTTTTGAGAAAAAATATTATACGTAACGCTTAGAAAATTCAACTCATGGATATATTATTTTTTTTCCTAAAATTTTAATTAAGTTTTGCTGCATAACTTTTTTAAGTACACGCAACAACGTTATTACATTTCGAATAAAGTTACCCCGGCGAGAGACAACGAATTAACATCTCAGCAGTGACAGCTCACTGAGACACTCGTAGTTATGCTAATTCATCGTTTTCACTACATTTGCGCCTCTCCTTCGTTTCCCTCTTTTTTTTCTGTGGCCGAACCTCTACTTTCTTTTCTTTTTAAATGTAAATAAGAATTTTTTTTGCCATTTACATTGAAGCCGGCGCTTATACTCGTGAAACGAGGTCGTTAGGTGAATTAAGCAATTAACATCTGATTAATTTACTTTTACAAGAGACGAGTAATTTTATTGCGACTAGGGAGGAGTTAAAAACTTTTTTTTTTTTGGGGTGGAATGGTAAAAAAAAGAATTGTATGAGTTTCAATTTATAAATAATGATTACATGGATAAAATAACCACAGCAGTTTTTACCATGAAATTATGGTGATGTTGGGGTATTGCGCGAGTAAAAAAATTTTACCAGTCAAATTACTAATCAATGGAGGGAATCACAGGGAATTATGGTGAATAATATTGTAGTACGCTACGTAACGTCTTAACTATACATTCGGACTTGGGCACGGATACCACATCAATTTTTTTTTTACCATAATTTGTTTTGCTAAAAATGTAATGCATTATTTACGATAAAAACAAAAAATTTTTACGTGCTTTATTTTTTTCAACAAAAACAACGCATTTTAATTTGGAGGTAAAATAACAAGAAAACAAAAATTTCAGTTTACAAATAGGTTGATAAAATAGTTTAAAATTAGGTTTATTAACAATAAAATAAACTATTTTAAATGTATTGCACTTATCTGCTAGAAAACTTTTTTTTACATATTGTATTGACAATAGAAACAAATAAAAAAATTTTCCATTAAAAAAAAAATATACTTAATTCAAGACAAAATTTTTCTTTTAAAGTCTTAAAAAATCTACTTAAAAAATCGTAAGTCTATACTGCAATACTGCAATTTTAGTGTATGAATTACTCTACTTTGTCAGCCATCAAGGATATCTGGTAGTAAAACTTTTATGGACAAGTCACAAAAAAGAGAAAAAAAAAAAAAAAAAAAAAAAAAGGAAATCGATCACACACGACACGACACGACGAATGCATTCCGATGCAACGGATCGCGAGAAATTCACGAGAACGAATCGCTAGCGACAAAGCCGACGTGGATTGACTAGCTTTCGAGTTGGAGCTTACGAGAACGGAAAGACGCTCGATTTGCAATCCACCTCCCGGGAGGATTTGCAAGTTAAAAACGACGCGCTTTTTTCAGCTCGCTTCCTCGCGGGCTTTTTTAAAGAACCCCAGGCATGTTGTTCGACACGGATGTATTTTATTTTGATGAAGAAAACATATATTTTCAGTGTACGAGCAATTATTGTTAAAAAATATATATTTCTATACTTGCTGATATTTAATGGATATTCAAGACCAGAGTGTTGTACATTTTGAGAGTAAAATCCACATTAACACTACACACGAGTTATTTGTAAATTTTTTCGTCACATGTGTGAAGCATGAATAGTTTTAAGTTTAATGATGCATCATATCTCAAATTATAGTTGTGTTTTTATTGTGGTTTCAATTTCAACTATCAAAAGTAATAGTCTTGACTTGCATCTAGTGTGTAAAACGTTGGAATCAATTTTCATTATCACTTAACACTTGATCAAAGTTGATTAATTTTATTATTTTTGTATGACTTTAATAATAATTTCTTTATTTTTTATAACTGTAATGATGCATGTTTACAGTAACAAAGATAAACTTCAATAAATTCAATTGGAGAAAAATTAAATTAAAATTATATTTACGAAAGTTTATCTTTGCCGTCAAAAGAAAAAAGTCTTGAATATAATGCTACATAAAAATTAGTTTCAAAATTGTTTGTGTCTATTCTATACTCACTTAGCTAATCTACTATTTTTCATTACGAAACACTTCATAATTTTATTTTTGGTTATAAAGCAGTTCGTCTTAGTCTTAGTAAAATTTTTGTGGAAAAGGCTGCGTTTAATTTCGAAAGATACAACTTTTTTTTTTTTTTTTTAATTTATAAAACAAAAGCCCTTTCCACTTAAAATTAAAAAAAAAAAAAAAAAAAAAAGAATGTAAATAATTCATACCTAATTTCTTTTTGTTATTATTTTCTACCCAACGTGTAACGCAGGTGAGCACAGCAGCGCCCTTGACGAAGCTGTATTTCAACGTAGTGGAAGGCCCCTCGGGCAACAACACAGTCACGGTGGAAGGTGGTGGCGTCAACGCTACAATCATCACGGCGAACATTGGGGCGGTCAATGGTATCATTCACATAATTGATCGAGTCCTTGGTGTGCCGTACACCACTGTCCTCGACAAACTCAAGACGGATCCAACTCTCAAGTGAGTGCTTTTTAATAAAAGTTATTTTGTAATAATAAAAGTGAATTTTTACGAGAGATACATTACTTTAATTCATCACGAGTTTTTTATTACTTAAACGAGTATAATCATATCTATAATGAAAATAAAAGTCACTGATAATAAAAGTAAACTTTATCTGTTGGCAGTGGTAAAGACTTAACGGTGTTTAAAGTCGTTGCAAAATTAATATAAAAATAATTTTACAGCTGAATTTGATACTAATAATTTCGACTGAAAGAAATAATTATTGAATATTAATTATCATGGTAGCTTTTTTTTACAGAATTATGCTTAAAAAAAAAATGTTTTGATACTTGTTCGTTCACTGTGTTTATGAGATAGAATTAGGTTATCTATCTACAAGTAAAATTGTACATATTTATACATATTTATTTGTACATTTTTTTTTCATAAGATTTCATGTTTTGTACCCACTTTCGTTCAGTTACGAGACATAATTTATCGATTTAAATATACTAATCTGACAGTCTACGCGGTATTTTATCTTAGAAAAAGAGCAGTCTTTTTAATTATTTTTTCAAACAAAAAATTATATAAATTATAGTATGGATAGCATAAAATTTGGAGTATTTTATGAAACGGAACTATAATAGAGGATTCTTTTCAACTTCACTGACTTCACTCCATACTCGCAATCAAATAGAAAGTGGCTCTTTAAAAGAAGAATGCATTATGATAATAAAACCCGCAGTTATTTTTTATGAATACGTGTACCAAAAAAAGAAAGAAAATTCGCGATAGTAACTTATTCGCCTCATGATAATTTCACAAGAAGAAAAAAAAAAAAAAAAAGAAAAAGAACCTCATCAAACTTGATCTGCTATAAAATCTTTTCAATTTTATAAAGAATAAGGTATCATTGCATCCGATTCGGTCTCAAATTGCAAATCCAATGAACAGTGAAGTGGCTTATGGTTTTCAATCTCCCGACTCTAATGAGAAAAAGAGCGAATATCGCACAAATACCTAATATTGAATTTCGCTTTCGCTGATGTTACACACGTACATAAAAGCCTAGAGTTATTCCGGTCGTCTTTCTAAAAGGAATATTGAAACGATAATTGAATAAATCAAAGTCGTGGTTAAGCGTCAAGGTTTTGCATCGGGTACGAATTTCGTGTGTTCCATTTGAGATTATTAGCTTTGAGGGTGATTTTTACTCCAATTTTTAAAGCCTGTGTAATTATGCGAAAACCATCATTTTTAATTAATCTAAATGGACCTTACAATACTGATTCCACAACAATCTTACGCTTTGAATCATCTTTTTTAATAACTAACCTATAATTTAATACCACGTGATATGGCATAAGCTAATCCTAACATCAAAAAAAGACATTTCACCTAAACCTCATGGATTTTTTCCATTCAAAATAGTTGTGAAATTGGTAAAAAAAAATACGCTTATCAATAACACGTGAAAAATCTTAAGCAATAGCTATTCTTGAAAAATAATAACCATTTCGTCCCCTAAAAACTTATTAACAGCACTGCGTATGTACTAACCCCTTGAAAAATATCCCGTCATTAACATAAAACTACATGCTAACGAATCCTTGGAGGGGCAAAAAAAAATAAAACTGCTCAAGCCCGCACTAAACAAGTGTGCGAGGCAGAGGGTCAGGTTGTATGTATATACACACGAGTGGGGTAAGAGGAAAAATCCACGGAAACGCAAAAAGTTGCTTGATTAAAACGCATCGCGCGCATACAGAAAATATCCAAGACAATAACCCCACCCTTTTTTTTTCCTTGGTGAGAGAAGGCAGTGAACGAACGCGCAAAATCCCATTCGAAGGGGTAGAGCTTTCGCCGGTGCTCTTAAATTTAATTAAAATAACGCAACAAATTCTCGTTCCAATTACGTGAGGGCTTCTCTGTCTTTCCCTATGGCCTATGGAACAGCAAAGGAAAAGAGTAAGAAAAAAAAAAAAAAAGGAAGGAACAAGAGTGAAATAAAAGGGTTACCCAGCGTCTTTTGCTTCCACGTGGAATTGCACGATTTCCGCCGATGTATGTACGTATACTCTCTTCGTGGGTATTATGTATAGGAGGGGCTTTATCAAGTCGCCGAATCTCGCAGTTGTATCTTGGAACGTTTTTTCTGCTTCACTTTTTTACAACGACCCTCGTTTCATGCCCCCCCCCCTCATCTCGATTAGTTCCGTTTAGTTTCGTTTCTTTCGCGATGGTTTACAGTGCACTATTAGTGTTATACCTTTTCTGGTTAACCCTGAACTGAATACTCCGACGGACTTTTTTTTACAACTATTTCCTTTGTGTTGATAAATTTTTTCAACCCTAAAATTTAAGTAAACAAGTTAGTGGGTAGACCTGATAATAAATAGAACGTTTCATCGATAATCATACATTTTGTATTTTATGTACAGTATAATTCACGTTGATTTGTTATCCACGTTAACTCGGGCAGTTGTCATTAAAATTTATCGATTTATTATTTTCCTATACCATCGGTTATATTTTTTTTCCCTCATTAATTTAGATGATATGAACTATTGGTTATTTAACTATGTTTTGCTGAAAATGTTCTTTAAATAAGGTATGTTTCTAGTGAAAAATTGAAAACATAGATTCTATTTAATTTTTCACGAATTTTATTTGAATCAATGTGACGCGTCTTAGTTTAAAAAAAATTTTTACTGACAGCTATTTCTATGGATAGGTTATCTCAATTTAACAACTTAATGTTGTACTTCAAATATGAATATTTATGATAATAAATTAATTGATAAAAGTTCCTGGGATGTACGTAGAACATTTTATTAATAAAAACAACAACTTTTTGGCAGTCTTTTCACGTTTTTTATAAATTATCAAGAATTAGTCTATTAAAAATAAATTAAAATTAAAATAGATGTGAAGAAATGCGATTTAAGGGCACTTCCAGCATTGTTATTCTGGTAAAGTCCATAAAGACTGATAAAACGTCAACTTTGTTGTTAATTTTATATGCTCCATGTAACCAAGAAATTTTTGATCAATTGTTTATTCTTATAATTACTATTATTTGGAGCATTATAAAAGTTGATGGTATCAGTGACACCAGTGATCATAGTTGTTTTTCTGGTTTATAATTTTAATAGTATCGAAAACTCAAAAAAATAATTTTTTAATATTTTTATTTAATTTTATTATTAAGTTAGAATTTTCATCTCTATTTTTTATCTGTTTTAAAAATACATTCCAAAATATTAAACAATAAATTAAATTACCACACTTTTTATTCTGCACGAGCGATATCATAAAAAATGTCCCACTTTTTTTTAAATTAAAAAACGAGACACGATAAATGTCACGATAAAAGTTCGATATATTTCAGTCACGATTAACAAACGTCATTGATTCACGCTACGAGTGTCAAGTAGATACAAACGAAATTGTTAATATTTTACGAAACGCTTCCCCTTGATTTTCGCGCACCCCGTCGTTTCCAATAAAAAGCTGCTCAATCATTGTCTCCAATTAACCCCTTGTTAAATTATGCAACAACCAATTCCTCGCTGGAAAACCCTACATCTACGGATATGCTGTACACCTTAAGCGCTCAAAGGACCGCGTCCGAACGGATTAGCGACATCAAAGACTTTATACCAATACGCTGTCTTCGTATAGTTTTGATGAACTAATCCTTTTGAGTGGATTGGGGGAAAAGCTTCTTTCACAGAAATTAGGCGAGAAACAATACATACGTGCCTATACTCGGGGGTTGAAGAGTATCCCACCCAAAGCGTCGATCGCGAATCGCACGCCAGTCCCGTGTCTAATTAGATTTAACGCCGGAACACACCGAAACGTCGCGTCGTTTCGTAACAAATGTCGATATGGCAATGACGTTATCGCTACATTTGCCTACGGGGAATCCGGGAAACACGTAGGGGAGGGGTATGGGGGTACTTTTGGGTCCTCCCTCTTGATTTCTATTTCAAATGTATTTCCGTGCGCGTGTAACGAGTACATGTATGCGTTTGAATATTGGGTACACGTTGGGTAGTTTTTTTTTTTTGTTTTATAATTTTATTGCTTATTTTACTAAAATCCAAAGTGTCGTTGAAAGAGTAAAAATGTTTTTCATGAAAATTACCGATGATCGGCACTTCTCTCCTTCTTTTTTCAGTGCAATTAATTTTATGAATTTTTTAACGACTAAAAGGGCTATCTTCTGGCTAGTGAAACATTGTAAATTGTATTGCCATAAAATAATCGATAAATAATTCGTTAAATTTTGTTTCATAAAAAAACTACAAAAATTAATTACAAGTTATAGAGTAGTAAACTGAATTTTTTTTTTAATTCTTAATTAGTAATATAAAATTATAAAAATACAATGTAAATTCAAGGATCATGAAATGTTTTTCACAAAATTTTTTTAAAAAGAAAGAGGCCATGTTAAAATTTTTTAAGTTTTTTCTATTAACCTTACAATTAAATATTTGCATATTTTGGACAAATTTATGTATTAATGTTGATTGGGTAAATAAATATCCCAAAGATTTTTACAACCGGAGGTACCACAACGGTATCGGAACGTGAGACGCCCTCCCGTGCGTGTCCTTCAGAACTACACCCCTGCTCCGAGGGATGAAAATCAATCGACAGATGGTCTTTCAGTTTATGTCTCGACGACTACCCCCATTTTATTTTTTATTTTTATAAAATTTTTATTCCCATTTCTATGAAACTCTGAAAAAATACATTGTGGGATGTACGAAATAAAATCTTTTTGACAAAAATCACGTTTGGTACTTTTATAACGTTCCAGCTCGACGTACCATTTAGGCATGAGCCACGCCTTCAACAACCAACTGGACGACAGCGAGAAGCGTTTCACGTACTTCGCGCCCCAGGATCGCGCTTGGGCGAACATGCAGATAATGCTGCCCTCCGTGCACAAGAAACTCTTCATGTCTGACTACGCCTATCATGTGAGCAATTATACATAGATTTTTTTTTTTTTTTTTTTTTTTTTCTTTTTAAGGTAGGAAATCCGTGGACCGAGTTAATCAAGCGAGTAAAGTGCGTTATTTACCGTATTGTGATAGTCTTATAGGTTGTGGCCGTGTGCTTTTGTAACGAGAAAAATATTCATCAATAAAATGATTTTTATTTCGTGCCGATACACCATAATTTGAAAGGACTAAAATAAAGTACAAATTTCCAAGATTAGTACAGTATTTTTTATAAAAATAGTTTAATTTTTTACGTATTTCTTCAAAACTGTTATTGGTATAATCCATTTAACCTATGTAAAAAAAGATACTTTAAACTTAAATATCTCAAAAACTAGTCCCGATACACTAAGTATAACTTTAAAAAATGTTTGATGGCATGAAATAATTTGATGTACAATTAACATACTTCAAATTCAAGAAAAATTTGATTTGTTAGTGACGACGGATTTGTTACCTTAATTTTTGAGATGATAAAACTAATTTTTTTTTTTTTTTTGCTAAGGTGAAACAAATTTTGGAGCGGCATCTCGTAGTGGGCGAAGTCTACACGATGAAGCGACTCACCGAACTTAGTTTGAACGGCACTCTGAGACTGCCGACTGCAAGGGACAAACTTAAAATCAAGATCAAGGAAACTGGGGAAAGTGAGTGACACCTGTATACGATTTTAATTAACTAATGGTTACACAGAAAATTTACCTATTAATTTTGATCATTAAAATCGGGATGTTTACTTGTTTTAATTGACTTTAATCAAGCAAAAATATCAAGGTTTAAAATGAAATTAGAAACTATAGATCCTGTTACTTAGAATCGTTACGATAGAATAGATAATTGTATGGATATAAGAATTTTCTTTTTTTTTTTTTTCATTCCATTTTTCTTCTCATTACAAAAAACGTACTTTTTATCACATCCATAGATGACAAGATCATTGACGAAAACGCGATTCGTCCGTATGTTGGCGGTGAGTCAGTCAATAAAATGCAGCTTTAGTGCGACAAGCGCGCTTATCCTTTCTTCTCCATCATTATAGCTACATGTGTTGAAATTTTCTCGCTAAAGTACAGATTCCCATTATCATACTATACATCTTTCACGTATTCTTTTGAAAAAAAAGGCGATTTAAAAAATGATGTCACAAGTGTGCAGGTGATAAATAAAGGGTGATTAATCGCGTCGTCCGTTTAAATGCTGCGATCGTATAAATCACAGTGAAATTTCAAAAGAATACAGAAACGTGTGGATGTATACCCACGTGTAAACGCAGTGTAGTGTTATAAATCATCCAAGCACCGTATATACACGTATATTATACAGGCACACTGAATCATTTGAAAGCAGAAGCACGATGCGTTGTACCAACAAAATTATCATTCGTCAAATGAACAAATATATAAATCTCTCTCTCTCTCTCTCTTTGCGTCTATAGTTGGGCGTTTACTTCACGTGTGTACAAATAATAAACGTATATACTCACTGACTTAATCGGAAATATCTTTTGAAGTGCTTTCCCATATGAAATTTTTTTAAGTATATAATTCATTATTTGTGACGAGTCTGAAGTTTCGAGCGCTCTCCTAGAGCAGTTTTGAGAAACAAAAAAAAACAAATTTTAAAGTGAAAGAATAATTTTTTCAATGATTTTTTTTCACGCTTTTTAGTTCTTTTGCAGTTATTTTAATGGTATTTTTGAAGTTTTTAGTCTTTCAATGCTTCCAGTGAGTGATCAAAACTTCAGATTCGTTATTTGTACAGAAATAATTTTGTATAACAATTTTTAACAAAGACTTTATCAAAACCACATCTTAGAATTGAAAAAAAATTATTAAAGTGTTTGTTTGAATATTTTATAAGTTATATTTTCTAAAATAATATTACACTAATTTAGAAAAAAAATTTTTCATCTAGTGAAAAAAAATTTTTTTTGGAATTAAAAAAATATTTTCGAGAATTACTTATTTCAAGTAAATGAATATTTTCTTGAAACAAAATTTTTTCTTTTACTTTAACAGTATTGTCTTGTTTGAAATGAATTTTTTCTTAAAGTCAGAAAGTATAATCTTATTTTAAGATACTGTTTGCTTGAAACTATTCTAGTAAATATTTTCTTGATTCTAATAATTTTTTTTCAGTCTTTTCATTGTTAAAATTAAGCATTATATTTCCAGACACTAATTTTGTTAAAAAACTTATGAAATAATTGCAACCAATTTTTTTTTAACGAATTATTACTCTCAGAAAGTTGCCCATGATATTGCTCTTTGCTTTAAAAAGCTGCACGATTTTTTAAATTAATTAAAACGTACGATTTAAAAAAAAAAGAAGAAGAAAAAAAAAACGAGTCGTTAAATTTTAAATTGTTGACATTCATTCTCAAAAGAGATGAGCCCAAGTTCATTTGCTGATTTTAAATTTATGTCACGTGCTACGAAAAATTAGTTCACAGGCATCAGGAATAATTTTCTTTTAAGCTTGCGCAAGCAGATGCTTTGCGTTTATGTACCAACTTTGATGGCTTAACGAGCACAAACACAGTGTTCGCTTACTTTTTTAGATTTTTTAACAAGCTAGATACCTTGACATGAAAAATTTTACTGACACCATAAAAAACAACAAAATATGTGTAATTTAAAAATAATCCTTAAAAAAAAAAAAAACAAGGTGAAAAAGGTTGGATCGCTACACAGTATTCGATTCGAAAACTTGAACGAAACTCAGAGAGCGAAAAGCCGTAAATACAAGAGGCGCGGCTTCGTGAGCTTCGCAAGAGAGAGAGAGAGAGGAAGCGCGCGTCCGGCAATTTATTATGCGCCCTTCGGACGCCATTTAAATGCAAATTCCATGATTACGCGCCGTAGCGCTAATTGCTACGTGTTCTCCCATAGCGTTTTCCCTCTTTCCTCCCGCACCTGTGCCCTGTTTCCCTCTTTTGAGTCCTTCGCCTAATAACACGCGTGTGCGTGACACTTTTTCTCTCCCTATTCCACCCCTCTCGTCCCTTCTTTCATGAATTTGTAAATTTGAAATTGGATGAAATGCGAGCTCTCGATTTAATTTCAAAGTGAAACGAATTTTCGAGGTGTCAGTAAATTTTACCTCGTTCTTAGTTTTGCACCATCATTTTTCTTTACTTTTGTTTTTTCTATTTTATTTTACTACTTATTTCACGACGCATATTTTCTCCTAAATTTTTTATCTCTACGTTTTTGTTCACAGCAGTTTTATACTTTTAAATATTCATTTTGTTCTATTATATCCTTTTTTTAATGTCTTTTTCTTTTCTGATACTTTATATTTATTATTTGAGTAACTATTATTGCGTAGTCCAGCAACCACTAACAATTTAATTTGCCAAGGCGACAAGTAATTATTATCGCAGCTGCATATGCTATGCCAAAATAATAAAGTAGTGATATATATTTTGATTGCGGTGTAAGCCAAAAATTATTAGCTATCAAAATTAACTGTAATAATAGCTGTAATAATATATAAGAGTTATAACGAAGCTATAAAAATGTTTTAAAAATAGCTACATAAATTACATTTATTTATTGTTAAAAAACTGATGTAAAGACAACAAAAACTTTTTTTGTACTGCAAGCAATGCTCTGTTTGAAAAAATTAGTACATCTTTTAAATCATTACTAATACCCTTGTGAACAATTTTTTTTATTTTTCGGTAGAAAAAAAATTTGTGATTCATGGCTATTTATTTACACACTTTTATAGCTTTTTTATAAGTAGTTATAGCTAATGTTATGTAACATAAAAGCTAAAAATTATATCTTATGTTTAATGCCTAAAATTTGCCTAGAAATGATGTATTGAACTAGATACAAATTTAAAATAATTGTAGCAATTAAAAAAATAAGTATATTAATAAAAAAAATATTACGCGAATAATTGCTGCTTGGCAAAATTGTAGCAAAATAAATACACCAAAATTGCGCTTATTGGCTTTGAAGAAAAAAAGCTTCTTTTTTTCTCCTCAAAAATTAACATAAAAAAACCATCTCTTGGTCAATCAAGCATTATAATATTAACTTAATTTATAGGTTACCAGATCGAGTGGAACAATCGAAAAATCAAAGTAATCCGACCAGACGTCGCTTGCACCAACGGCATCATCCACGTGATCGACGACGCGATGCTCACGGAATCGGACATCCAAGTGACGCGTGACAATGGTGGTGGCACGTCCGCACCGATGCTCACCCTCATCATGTCTCACGTGTTATCGATCTTCATTGCCAAGTGGCTGCTCTAAGTTACAGCAGCGAACCTAACCTCAAATGTCGAAAAATAATTTTTAAAAAATGAACAAAGTACCGAGGAACAAAAAAAAAACTACGTTTCGCCGGCAACGCGATTGTTAACGTAACTTAAGACACTTGACCGATCCGTCTCGATGATCTTGCTTTTTTTCAAACAGTATGGAAAATATCAACATAGAAGAACTTGACCTACATATTTGGAGTCACGTGATGTACGGCCGCCATTTTGTCGACTGCACACACGCGATTGGAGAAATATAAATATGTCACTCTTGAACAAGTTTGGATGATCATTGAACCTAAAGCGTTTACGGACAACAAAAATTGTATTTTAGCTCTAATTAGTCATTAGGTTTATCACTTTGAATTTACAGAATTAGGAAATAAGTAATGTCAAGAATCTCATTATTGGTAGTTTCGAGACAATTTAGCGTTATATAGGGTAATGCATTTCTGTCTCTCTTATTCTTTGGTAATGCATCAAAATGGTAAACAGGACTTTATGAAAAATGTGCCTAATGTTATCAAAGCCGATCACGAGAGCGAGAAATGAGGAAAAAAAAAAAAAAATGATCGCTAGAGCGGATTCGGGACCTTCCTTAGGCCAGTGAATGATAGTCTATAAATAATCATTATCTTTGACACGGAGCATGTAGGAAACAAAAAAAAATAAAATAAAACTATGGACGAACCAAATAACTAACTAAATAATAAATACAAACCAAATAAAGGGTAGAACCACTGTAGAATTATTTTTAGTTGATTGACCACTCTTATGATTTTTCAAGCACGTGTTTCATTAAAAAAAAGAACTGTATCAATTGGAAGGTTGGATAAAAAAAAAATGTTGACACTTGGCCAAGTTACGAATCTCTAGAGTTGTTTTACCCTTTGAACCTGATCCCTTGAAAATAAAATCAGTATATAACCAAGCGCTACTAGTAGCTTGCGACACACGTGCAACAGCATCGTAATCTAATTTTGAAGCTTCGAAATTTTTTCCATTGACCCACAATCAATCTATACGTTGCAAAATATCATAGTTTTTTTTTTTGCGCGCGTACACCGAAAGTTCGAAAAAAAGTGTCGAAGTATGTAACTTACGTGTGTACGATTGTAATAAACTACTTAAATTTTAATGCCAATGGGGTGTGATATTCATTGGAGTGTTTTTTTTATATAATTCCATCGAAAAGTCGATAGGCGTGACTTGGTGATTGCATTACCTTTTTCTCATACAGACGAACACGGCCTCACGTTATTCATTTGATTTTCTACAAAAACTCTGGAACTTACCGAAAGAAAGTATTAAGATTTAAACACGAATCAAATTTGGAAAAAAAAATCAGATTGAGAAAATCGAAACACCGAGTCTCGCTGCGCCGGGCGTTAGCTGTATTATAAGTATTTGCTATTTATACTTACCGACGATACTGCCACAGTTCGCATAGCGGGGAAGAGCCGAGACGCTCGAGTTTTGTACAATTGTAACGATCAAAATGTTGAAAAAGAAAAAAAAAAACTTCAAGCGAATGAACAAATAAAATGAAAAAACAATTATACCTATATAGGAAACCGATTAATCTGTTTTGCTCTTCGAAAGGATACGACATTATCACACGTGACACGTATATTGATGTTGGAGTTGTGTACAGAAGTTTCTTGTGTGGATGCAAATGTGAGTGAAAGAAAATGAAAGAAATAGGGATAAGGTACATAATATTAATAATAATAGTAATAGTAATAATGATGATGATATAAATGACATCGTTTTCTTCATTGCCTTCAGAAATCAAGAAGATATATTACGTTGAGATTAAAATGATTAACTACCTGAAATAAAAACAAAAAAAAAACTCCACCAAGTTGAATCGTAGATGTTCCCTTTTTTATGAGCTTTTATATCGAACTGGCTTTTCAAGGAGACGAGAGAATCGATACGACGAGGCACCAAACCTGGTTTCCGTAAGAGATTGATGTTTTTTTTTTTTTTTTTTAATTTATCTCGTATTACAAATGTAAGCAGCAAGGATTCGATAAAACATTGTGAGTAAGAAAATCAAAAAGACTTTAACAAATAACACACTTATTAGCTTACTCGATACAACTGAATGTGTAAACACCATTTTAAATATGAAATAAAATTTTCTAAACTAAATGAGATTATGTAGCTTGTACATAAAAAAAAAAAAAAAAAAAGAAAAAAAAAGAAAAAATGATTTTTCTCTGTCGATTTTCAGATTTCCTTGCAGGGAAATTCATATTAATTCTGTTGAATTTTATGAATGAAAATACATGCGAGATTTATAGAGGACAAACAATAAAACATCATCTAGTGCATGTCGTGTTCATATCTAAATAATCGCCCGTTTGTGGTATAAAGTATAAATATATACACATAACAGTCAAATTTTCAGATCGATGGATCGATAGTGCTGTGTACGATACGGTCGTGAACGCACGGCACAATCGACTACTTATCAAAGTCTTTTTAAAAATCTTTGAAGATTAAAAAAAAAAAAAAAAAATTAAAGGTCGATGTTACATATTGATATCAATCTATACAAATTTAAAAAAAAATTTATATGTATAATATACAGAGATTTATTGATGATCGATGATAGAGAAGATGATAAATTAAAAAAGTTGACGAGATTAAACTAAATACTCTATAATCAAGTGTTTTAATACATAAATGTGAAATTCTACCAATTGTACTTCATATTAATAATAACATTGATTTTTTTTATCATTTGTAAAATGCATTGACCATGTTTGTGTTTGAAGTGATTAAAAAAATTTTCTTTAAGGGTTTTTTAAATAGCCATCCTTTACCTGAAGTCAATAAGTTTTGAACAAAGTAATGCATTATAATTGAAATCATAAAAAAAAATTAATACCGGACGATTAAACTTCTTGTTGGAATGAAACCAAAGTAAATAAATATTAACGTGTATATGTATAAAAAAAAAAAATTAAACTACCACTGTTTGTTCATTAGAAGATTAAAAAAAAATTGAAGAAACCGAATATAATAGAAACTTTATCTCTCTGTATAGATGTGTCTTAATGTTCAGCTAGTCGCGAGAACAATGAATTTAAAACTATATACACACACTTTTCTCGTCTCATTCATAAAAATCTTGCATAAATTAATCATAACTATCAACACTAATAATCACGATACAGATAATTCTTGAAAATCTTTTTATCATGAAATGTGTAATTGAGCCGTCAAATAATTAAAATAATCATCTCGTTTTATTTTGCTCCGTACAACATCACGATGTTATTTGTAAATTATGTAGATAAAAAATAATAATATTATAATAATTAATGTGTATAGGCACGAGTCTTCTCTCGCCTTTTTTCATTCGTACGAAATAGAATACAACATTCATGCACTTAGCCATAAAACTTTATACGTAGGGTCCACCAGAGTTTTGAAAGTTTACTGATATTTTTTGAGTACCGCGTTTGATGATAAAATTATTATTTGGATTGAAATATTTTTTAAATTAGTAAAAAAAATTTCCAATCCAAGGATTATATCCGGTAGGATTATTAAATTAATATTATTTGATATTGTTCTTGTAGAACTTCCATATCCTCGTGGCCAAAAATCAATTAGTAGCTCGACCGAAGAAACCGAAAAAATAAAGATACTGCTTCAAAGTAAAATAATAGTGTTTTTAGAGTCAAATTTTTAACGACAAATAAATAATTAAACCTGATGGCGTTTAAGCCGATACACCTGCAAAGGAGCCAATAATTCTATCAGTGCATATATATGTTGTCATTGTCAATGGGCTGGTGAGTCTTATTTGGGAGGTGATTTATACACAAATAAAGAAAAAGCAGTAATAATTCGTGTTTACAATGCTAAGGTAAGCTTTTGGATAAATTTTCCATACTTAAAAAAAAATTACCACCAAATATTTCAATTGTCAGGAAGGAAATAAAAATTTTTTATCATGCGTTAAAATACCGTTGAGGTATCAGTTTTTATTGAGGGGGTGTATATACTTTTCTGTTTAACTAATATTACCATTTAGTGAAATAGAAGATTTTCCATGTTTTTCTCGAATTTTAAATTGTTTTTAAAATGATATAGGTATGAGAAATTTAAAGATATACAAATATTGATAATAAAAAGCTCCAACAACCTTTTTAGCTTTTTTTTTTTCAAAAGAAGATGAGGGGACACTTTGAAACATGTTTTGATGTAATAGATTTTGAGTAAGTTTTGCTAATAAAATCCGAGTTTTTGATAGAACATTTGCAAAACCGACACTACAATAGTAACACTTGTAATTTTACTTGGTGTTAGTCATACACTTTTGACATGAGCTGCGTTTTTTAGATACTAACGAATAAGCAAAATCACACAAACCTCAATTCACATGCCTACCTTCAACGTAAAAACAATCCAATCTCTTATTGACTAAGCAGAAAGAAAAAACATGTGTAATTGTAATTTTTGACAAAATCATTCGTAAAGAAATGTTGTTTTGAAATCTTACAATGTCTCGAATATGTATGCCTTGCATAATAATAGTTAATTAACGAATTGATGGAGGAAAAATTTGTATAACTCTGCCGATGAAAAAGACTAAGAGTTGCGTTTTTTCACACGTTTCTATTGAATTTTTACGGATTTTGGTGCTCCAGCTTGAAACAACATTTTTCACGAGTTTCTAGCTTGATCATCTATTAATAATGTCGTCAAAATCATGGATTAACTCAAAAAGAAAAAAACAGCTTTAAAAGCCGTCGTCTTACGAAATCTAAGTTTTTAGTGTAAATTAAACAAAATATTATTTAGCTGAACTTAAATTATAAGTTATTGTGAGTCGTTGTATAAAAGAGCAGAATAAAGCAATTAAATCGTTCAAATTAAAAAAAAAATGAATAAATGAATAAAAAAATACAAAACGTATACACTAATCCAAAATTAATTTTATGTATCTACTCGTTGGCACTGGCAAACATTGGCACTTTGACACAATTTAATTTCGCGTTCTAAAGAGCTCCAAATTCAAGGAGTTTTGCGTTATATATTAATACAAATGCACGGGTTCCGAAAAAAAAAAATTAAAAAAAAAAATCCATGTAAATAAATAGTAGTGAGTCGAATCACGTCAATGATATCCATGAAATAAAAAATTGCGGTCGTTTTATAGTTTTCAGCTCTAAATAATTAATCTAAAGAAAACAGAGGAAAAAATCCAAATCTTTGCTTGTTCACGTGAGAATGAAAAGATAATGCGAGGGAGAGAGCGAATGAACGCGAGGCCAATGATTCAGTACACAAAAAAAAAATGACACACATTCACGAGTATTTTAACAAAAATTTTCATGATAAATCATTTGAACGTATCTGCTGTCACTGTTGAGGGTAGGAATAAGTATTACCATACGGAAATGAATGTACGAAAGGTAGTCGCAATGATCGGAAGGTTTGACAAATTATAAATGTTGGATTTAATAGAATTACACGTAACAACATCATCGAACATACACATATACACAAATACACTTTTTGAAGTTCCCACCAAAAAAATATAGGAACAGTGACTATGTGCATGAAACTGTGAGGTATAGGAATGGCTGCGGTACTTTAGGGTTTCAAAAACTATGAAAATGTTTATTTTATCTTTGAAACTCTATTTAAGCTTTGATCATATGAAAAATTATTTTAAAAATTTGCACTTTTGTTTCAAATCCTAAAGTTTTGAGCCTTCCTCAAGAATTAATTTATTAACCTTCTACATATTACATTATATGAATATATATATAAAAAAAAAAAAAAAATGTAACGATTAAGTCTTGGTAGGAAAATAAAAAATTTGAGTACCACAGAGCTATTTGTATTATGAAAAATAAACGAGAAGAAAAAAATGATCGCTTTGTTTAACAAAACAAAAAAGAAAAAAAAATATTAATAAATAAAAAAAACATCTGATGGTGATACGTAAAATTAATGGATCATACAATTAAAACATGCCTTTATGTTAAACAGTTAATTGTAAAGAGTAAAAGTTTCAACAATGTATTGCGGTCGACGTATTTTAGTGTAAAAATATATTTTAAATAAGCGTCTCCCATGTAGATGATTCTTACTTTTTTTTTTTTTTTTTTTTTTGCGTGAAAATTTTTAGCTTTTGTTTAGAGATACGTGGGGGAGAGAGTCGTACTTTCAAAGAAATAAGAAAAAAAGCTATTCGTTCACTTTTTGTCAATCAAAAAATGATACGACGAATGAAACAAAAGCTTTTTCTGTTTCGGAGCGAAAAAAAGGATGAGGAGGATATCTAATCCATTATCCATACAAACGAGGAAATTGCGTATTTGCGGGGCGAGTAGAGCGTTTTTTTCGTTGGTCACTGCAATGGAAAAAATACAATTGGCCAATTAGAGGATGTAAGAGTCGTTTGGGGATGATTTTATCATGTTAACCCTCGTCAATGATGAATCCTCGCCTTGCAAGTGCAGTCAGATGTTTACGAGATTGTTCCTCGAACTATTAAGATGTAAGTCACGTTCTGTACACTTGCGACGCTTTTGCTGTATGATTTTTCTGATAAATAAAAAGATTCTATGATAAAACTGATGTGTTGATGTTACATTATTATATGTATATTGGTCTGATTGTTTTTTTTTTTTTTTAATTTTACATATACTGTGTTCGAATAAAAATTTAATCAGTAGAAAAATATTTTTCTTCAAAGTATTTTAAGTCTGCTTTATGGCACAAGAGCTAAAAATGCGCTGTTTATAAAATTTACGCGCTCGTTTGTACTTATTTGTAAAGAAGAATTAAAAGCTATTCTTTTTTTATTTCTGATCATTAATACAAGATAGCATTTTTTAATAACAGAACTGCAGTAAGTTTACATTAATTGTTAATTACAAAAAAAAAAAAAAAAACTATAGAATGGATTCTAATCAAACGCAGCTCATTATCTTCCTTTCTTAATTTTTGGCTTCGTTGCACAGCTATACTTTAAAGGTTACGTGTTTTAAAAAAGGTCAAGAGTATTTTAATTTTGTAAATATTGTCGATTTTATGAGCCATATAAGATATGTAGAATATTAATGTAGAAACTTGCCGCAAGTAGCATAAAAAATGTCAACTATTTATTGTCTATTTATAAGATTATTTGCGGCTGGTTTATAACTAATAAAATGACTTTGCTGTAAATAGCAATAATTATTTTGGATCAGCGCCATCTAGCGGTCTTTATTTTTTGGCCAAAAGTGGCTCCAAAAATTCTCAATCAGAGCATTCAGGATTAAAGCCATTTAGTCGATTATAAACCAGCCGCAACTCATGATAAAGCTATAAAATAAAAGAATAACAATACATGTGTTTTAGGCGGCAAATTAACAATTTATTTTCTACCAAAAAATCGACCTCCTATGTGTTTGTACTTTTAAAGATAAATTTTTAAGTATAAAATAAATTGATAATTTGCCGCCTAAAACACACGTATTGTTATTTTTCTATTTTATAGCTTTATCATGAGTTGCGGCTGGTTTATTATTGACTAAATGGCTCTAATCCTGAATGCTCTGATTGAGAATTTTTGGAGCCACTTTTGGCCAAAAAATAAAGACCGCTAGATGGCGCTGATCCAAAATAATTATTGCTATTTACAGCAAAGTCACTTTGATAATTACAAACCAGCTGAAACTAGTCTTACAGATAGATTATAAAAAGTTGACGTAGTTTGTGGTATTTGCGGCAAGTGTACAATCTATTTTTTACTTGAAAGTCGAGCTCTAAAAATAGAGATATTCATATGGTTTAATAAAATCGACCATATGGCATTACTTAGTAGTAATTTCTTTAATTACTACACATAACTTTACGTACATCTTACACCGTGCTCTCTTTACCAGAATGATAAAATCAGAGGCTGTAAAGTTACGTAGGTCGTGGTGGTAACGCCGCTTGGGGTGTTTTCCGCAATCGTCGTCACCAGCAAGTAATTTAAATTTGCGCTCTACGTTACCGTCAGGTCAGTAAGTCAACTACCTTGAATTAAGTAATATATTCCGTATAATCTGGCCATGGCCTTAATAACTGCGCAGTTAAAACAGCAGACGACGTGAAAGTCGAGAAAAAAGTGAAGATTTCATCGCTGTTGACTGTCGTCTGCTATTTTAACTGGCCAGATTACGGAACAGAGCGCCAGTTAATTCAAGGTAGTTGACTTACCGACCTGATGGTAGCGTAGAGCGCAACCTTCAACTACTTGCTGGTGACGATTGCGGAAAACACCCCTTATCTGTATATAATTAAACATATATAGAGCGCGCGGTGGCTCAGTCGGTTAGGTCGTGGCCGTCGTGGATTGGCACACGGGAGTCCGTGGTTCGATTGACGGCCAGTGCGACTCTTCAGGCGAGTACCTCTGTGATTTTTCACATGTGCTTTTTCACCACCCAATGGTCCTCGAGGAGGGTTTAGAACGACCTCCTCGCAGCAAAAATTGCCTAATTTCCCCCTACCCCCCTCCCAGTAATGGGAGGCCTCCCATCCCTTTCCTTGTCCCCAAGGGCTAAGTGCCATAGTAGTGCCCTTATTAAAGGAGCCGGACGTATAGAGGGTAGAGCACTAAAGCACTATACTTAATTAAAAGAAAAAAAATTATACATATATATGTATATATATACCAAATCAAAAAAAGATCCAGCCTCACCTTGACCAAGTGCGCACAGTTTAGGTTATGTCTGAGCGAAAGAGCATAGCAGAACAGCAGAAGGGTGTGTGTTCACGTTCAGCCCCCTTTCTCTTCTCTCTCTCTCTCTTTTTGGCAGCGTGGAGCGTGGCCCTTTTACCATAAAACGCTTACCTAAATGTACGACATATCTCGTAACGACTTGTACATTTTTCGTCTCGCAACGATAAGCTTGTACTTTTAATCAAGGCGAGAGAAGGGAAACAGGCGAGAGAGAGAGAGAGAGAGAAGAGAAAAAAAATTGTCGAACGAGAAATATCCCTATCGGTGTTTGTATTATTTTCTATCTGGTCCAAAAGTGTAGTATACATCCACGGGGGCGGGGGCGGGGGACGCATACCACGAACGACGGCTTAAAAAAAAAAAAGACAAAAAGAAAGGAACATAACAAGAAGAGAGCCGTTCGGGCTGGTGCAGCACACACACACGCGATAAAGAGCCAAAGGTGTTTTTTTTTTTTAAATTATTTCCTTTTTGCATGAGTGTGTGTGCATGTGTACACTTACACGAGAGAGCGTATAGCCGTCTGCTTGTTGTGTGTACTATATATACATATGTGTATACCGTGTTTACTGCATAATTTAATTTAATTTTATTGTTTTGCACGTATATCTGTGTATACAGGGAGCATCAAAACTGCCATATACAATCGTGGAAGATCTTGATGTACGTCATGTGGGAATGAGATGACGATGATGCTGATGATGCAGATGATGATAATGATGCCGGGTGCTGCATCGTTGTCGTCGTCCTCGTCCTTCTCGACGCCTTCCTGAATACTGGGAGTACAATCACGTAGCAGCCGCGCACAGCACAACTCGTTTAGTTAAATCTACTCCTGGAGTTTCATCGTATTTCCGTAATACAGTTCCTGCGTGTGTACATATGTACACAAAAAAGTGGGTTCACGCATAACGTATACACATCATACATTTACCCAACGCGTGGACACGCTCGCGGGTCGTCATCCTCTGCTGCCTTCGTTTTCGTTCCCTTGGACGAAGATTGTATATTATTTTGTGGTTGCTGCAGTGCTAGTGGTGTTGAATTTTTTTTTCTTTTTTTTTTCTTTTTTTTTTTTTGTTTTTTTTTTTTTTTTTTCGTTGGTCAGTTTAAAACCTGTGCGTATGTGTGTGTAGTTTCTTTTATTTTTAATTTGAAAAAAAAAAAAAAAAAAAAAAAAAAAAAAAAAAAAAAAATTGGATTAACTTGACAGGATGTCGCACGACGATGACGTTGGCTTTCTGTACAAAACTATGAGTGAGTACATTTGAATCTTGGTTATTACTATTATTTTTAAGTTCATTGAACAGTCAATTACTGTAAAAGATAGTACAAAAGTTGCTTCAAAAATTACTGATGAATCGATTTCAGTGGAACAAAAAATACATTAAGAGTTACCCTTGTCACCTGTTGATCTTATCACAAATGTAATTTTCTTTCGTAATCAAATTTTTTGGGTATCTCAAACCTGTAAAGTAATTCTGAGAACGATTGTAAGTGCATTAAATATAGTAATTTCCTTCTAATTTATGTGGACTACCAGTTTATAAAAATCCTAAAGTCTAGATGCTTGGTTGGAAATAATTTTTCAGTACCTCAAACAATTTTTGATAAATTTTAAATATATGCAACTCAAAATGCCTTCAGTTGAAAGAGATCCAAAGAAAAGAAGGGTGAAACCAGTGGAATCTGCCCAGACATCGCTGTTAGATTTCGATTTAGAAGAAAGTTCAGACGACAGTGATTTTAGAATAGAAGATCACTGCGAGGAGTCTGACGATGACTCTGTTGACTCTAACAACGATGGAAAAGGTATGTACAAACTTCAAGATGACCTGAAGTGTATAATATTGATGTCGTGATAATCACACGTGCTTCCAGATGAAAATGACGACGACGACGATGACGAGAGTGATTCAGACGAGTCTGAGGATCCATTATTGGGCAAACAGAAAAATGGGGAGCCCACGAGTTTGGGGGACGTCATTGAAAAGGCCAAACAGCAGGCTGAAATGGGCGGACCCCTGGATGACAAATTATCCAAAATGTTGATATGCTGTGGTTGTCTGGGCGACAGGAGCGACGATTTCAACGAGATCGTCGAGTGCGACGGCTGCGGAGTTACTGTTCACGAAGGTACATAGTTTGTCCACAGTATCATTATCAAATGTTTTGTTAAAGAAAGCTTTGATTAAAATATGGTATCATGTGAATTGCAGGCTGCTATGGTGTGTCGGACGTTGAGAGTTTCTCCAGCACGGACTCGTTGTCTCAGTCGGCGCCCTGGTTTTGCGAGGCCTGCAGCGCGGGAGTCGAGGATCCCAACTGCGAGCTTTGTCCAAATAAAGGTGGTATATTCAAAGAGACTGACGTGGGCAAATGGGTCCATTTGGTTTGCGCACTTTATGTACCTGGCGTTGCGTTCGGCGAGGTATAAGACTCGATTCTTCTTCACTGTCTGAAATTTGAAACAACTTAATCATCAAGCTCATCGTCATCCACAGGTCGATCGACTGACGAGTGTGACGCTCTTTGAAATGGCGTACAGCAAATGGGGAGCAAAGGCCTGTTCCTTGTGTGAAGATGTGAGATATACCCGCACTGGCGTTTGTATAGAGTGCGATGCTGGCATGTGTCACACGTATTTTCACGTTACTTGGTATGTACTTAAAGCTATGAAAAATTCTCCAATAAATTGTACGCGTGAGGTCTGATGCCTTTGTTTAAAATCCAGTGCTCAAAGGGAAGGCCTACTCTCTGAAGCGCATAGCGAAGAAGTCGACCAAGCCGACCCTTTTTATGCTCACTGCAAGTTACATTCGGACAAGGTGCTTGTTCGCAAACGCAAACGCAATTGGCTTGCGTTACAGCTTCGAGCAACGTATCGCGCGGAGATGCTCAAAAAGCCAGAGTACCGAGAGACTGAGGAGTTTTTGAGGATTCAGCGGAAGCTTACCAAACACAGGCACAAGTACCTCGCGCACAAAGCTACCAAGCCACCACCCTGGGGTACGTTATACATTATCGCAGTGACATAGCTTTTTGCTCCCTAAAAAAAATAACAATGAAATTTTTATTAAATAGTTCCTACACAAAAGATGCCAAGACTGTTGACCACCTCGGCGTCCGCGTGCAGAAATTTGTACCGCAAAGCCGAGCTGATGGGCATCGACACAAAAGTCCTGGAGACCCAGGAAGAACAGATAGCTTCCCTCGTGGACATTCGTAAAAAGTGGCACATATCGCCAGCCTTCAGTGTCGAGTTCATCAGTTATTATTTGGACCGGCAATCCCGTAGTAAGGCAATGAAAACCCGTTTGGAGGAGCTACTCACAGACAACAATCGGCTGTTGTCCGAGCAACAAGAGCTCGACAAGAAATACGACGAGGCGATGAAGCTCAACGAGGACCAAGCGAGGGTTTGCGATGAGTTGAGGTTGCGCATTGAGGTCTTTCATCGTGTACTAAAGGCTGTTGGTTACTCCAAGCCTCTGCCTGTGGTAAACGAAATCGCAAAGCCAAAGCCATTGCCTCCGAGTAAGTAAAGTTTTACGTTCTTCGAAAATCCGCAGTTTGCCTGCCACTAAACGATCTTTGTTCAACAGCCCCTAGTACTCCATCGATAGCAGCTATAAAAGCGGCCAGTTTGAATTCAACTTTCAACAGTACACCGAGCAAAAGCTACGAGTCGTCGACTTTTGATTTTAGCCACATATCATCGATAACGGCAAGTCCTGTGGTCGCAGCATCAGTATCAACGTCAAGTCTAGCAACGGCAGTTGAGATTAATCACAACGCTAGTGTGACGCAGCTCAGGCATCAGTGCGGTATATGCAGAAGGTCGACGAACCAGCATTTGCTGGTCAAATGCGATACCTGCCAGCTGCACTATCATCAGGGCTGTTTGACACCACCACTTACTCGTGCGCCCAAAAAAACGAAACTTATGGGATGGTGAGTTTTTGTACGAATTCATTTGTTCGTAGAAATGCAATTAAACTTATCGAATAATTGTAATTATTTCAGGCAATGCTCGGAATGCGATAAAGAATCGTCGGACTCGGACGTTGAACGGATCGACACATCGGCGCCAAGACGACTGAGGCATTGTAAAGAGGAATCTAGTAACTACGCGGCCACGACGATAATCGAGGAGGCACAGGTGCATAAGCCACCGTCCAGTAAAATAAAAAAAACGTGCGAGTCGAAAAATAATGCGTCGACACCTACGTATCTACCAGTAGCTGCGGTGCCAATGCCAATGGTGCCAGTTATAACGATACACGATAATGTGCCACCCGTGTCTCTGCACAACAACAGTATTAATGAAAACTCGATTTCTCATGTCAATGCTGTTCCTTACACGCCGAAGGTAAGTGAGGTGAAGATGGTTGTTGGATTGATCAATTATTTCTTCATGTTTGTTTGTTGTTAAACAGGTAATAATCAAACCGATGGGACCACAACCAAAAGAGCCGGAACTAATAGATATTGAAGAAATTAATTACAATCACCATGCGGTTAATAATTCAATCATGTCCGTGAAGGAAGGCACTCCGGAGTATAGACTGGCACCTCTGGATGGTGTTATTGATAAAATTTCCGGTCGAAGTGGAAAGAAGAGGAGAAGGTGAGGCTGATTGGAGTTTGTATTTGTTTTTCGACCAAAGATCTAATTTTCAATTGAAATTTCAGAGAAAAGCATAAACGATACAGTCCAGATCCGATAACTGGAATGAAACAGCGAAAACGAAAGCACAAACGAAAGAGCATGGACATGGAAAATCCGGAAAATCACAATCCTCCCGAAGTCCATCGGCGAATCACAATAAAAGTATGTTATTCCATAATCACACCGATGCAACCATTTCTCCACAATACTAAACTTATTGATTTTTCTTTCAGATCAAACCCATACCTCTACCAGAAGGTGAAATAGCATCGGACTCGAATCCTCAGATGTTTGTGGCATCGTCAACAAGTACAGCGATGACACCACCACCACCACCACCAACTTTCGTACCTCCACAAACGCATCCATTGCAGCTAACAAAATCGCCAGCCAAGCCACAGCCACCAATCCAAACTGCACCCTTGCCATTCGTACCCTCGACGCCTTCGCCAACTACTGTACCAATTATGCATCCTATACGTCCCATAGTAGCACCACCCGAAGTAGTAGGAGGGCGTAGAGTGTCTCTTGGTAACAAGAAATCTAAAGAAGCGGAAATACTCTTGGAGTGCACCGTTTGTAAAACTATGGGCAGTGGTCAGAATTCTGTTACGTAAGTGTCTTATCATTAAATAAGAGCTGAAGATAAAGTTAATTCATGAACTCTAGAATTTAACATGAATGTTTTTTTTGTAGGTGCGATGAATGTAAGAGATGCTATCACTTTACGTGTCTCGATCCTCCTGTAAAGAAATCTCCCAAGAGACGAGGTTATTCCTGGCACTGCGCTGACTGCGACCCTAGCGTTAGTATCATAATATTTGCATAGTTTATTTGAGTTCTTACTGATTTATCAAGTATTAAAAAAAAAATTTACTTTATTGCAGGCCTCTGAACCAGAGAACTAGCAGCACCTAGACTGAAACACAATGGAGCCCACAAACAGAACTGTATAATTTTGTACATTTATCAAGAAAACAAAAAGATGCAAATGATTCATAACAGTTAAGTGTACGCGTGTGTTAGGTATGCCAGGTATAGACAAATCATGCGTATGAAACTAAAAATTCCTCATGACCCTTTTCTCCCCTTCGACGCTTATACCGACTGCATGGCTCTGTAATTATTGAAAAAGGAGTTACGTGAGTAGACTTGATTGCACATAAAAGTGAAACTGGGTGAATGTGGTAGTTTCTTTGTAGTTATATAATGGACTGCTCTTTTTTGTTGTTCTTAGGGAGCAAATAAAAATAGAAAAAATCAGTAAGTGTGCAAAACTGAGATCGTGTCTGAAATTTTTTGGAGAAAAAGACGATCAATCGGTTTTGATGAACTCTTGAAAAGTATTGTATTCGACGACTAGTTATATATATATATATATATATATATATTAAAAAGAAATTGTCTGGTCTTGCAAGGACGATCACGTCACAAGAGCTATTGATATTAATCCCTTGGTGATCATTCCTGCAGAGTTCCTGATTATTTAAGCTTTATGGTACATTTTTTTTTTTTTTTAGGTTTTTAAAGAGAGTCTGTAGTTATGATTTAGTTTTTTTTTTTTTTTTTTTTTATTTTTTTAACTTTTTTATTTTTTAATATTATTTCAAAGATTTTGATAATTTGTATTACTGTGCTTTACTTATTACTTAAAAGATGTTAAATTTTAATATGCATCAAACAGAACTGATTTTCACAAAGGTCAATATTTTTTTATGAAAATTCATTAGTGGAAGAATACGTAACAATCAAGTCCATGATTTTTGTTAAACTATGGACTCTCTTTGTATGGTTTTTTTTCGTACTCTCTCTTTGTGAGTGATCAAAATATGTTTCAAGTGAAATTCTTACATTAAGTCCACCGTGGCTGGTTTGCAAGGTATTTTTTTAATTGTAAAATAATTTATCAATAAGTTTTGATAAATTACGTGTAGTGCTATTATGCTAAAGAATTGAAATCATATTCATACCCAACAAAATTGATAACAGCCAATCGTACTGTTTGATTGAGTCAAAAAACTTGAAATGAATTTTATATATCATTTCTTAAGAATAAATTGTATTTTATGTGAATAAAATTGATTATTTGAAATAAAACATATTTTTAATCAACAACTTTTCATATGATTTTGGGCTTATGAGATTATTTACAACGACGCGGTCCTTAAATGTCAGTAGAATGAGCATGATTTTTCTTTCCGATTCAAAATGAATCCACAGCCAAAGTTGAAGGCTGATTGTGGTCGTCGACCAGGTATCACTACAGTTCCTACAGTGATCCAACCATTTCCTTTGCAGGAAACATAAAGCTTTTTATTTTTCTTGTCAAAGATGGCTAGTCCTAAAATAAAAAATTAACGTTACAGCCAAAAAACTTTAATTAAGTTCAAATAATTCCGATTAATTGATTTTACCTGGCACTTTTTCTCGAGTACAATTTATATTTGCACTTTCAGAAACCACTCTGACATCCAACAATTTAACGACTTCTTTGTTGAAGTGAGTTCTCAATGGTTCAATTCCACAAAGAGCTCTTTGCAAATTATAAATGTTGGTAGCACTCATATCTTTCCAATTGATGTACGATATTTTCTCCGTTATTTTAGGAGCTAAAAATTGCAAGGATTCAAACAAAAATTCTGAATTATGTTGTTCTCTGGACTTCTTAATTAACGCTATTTACCATAAGTAGCTTCATTTTCAATTTGTGGTTGGGCTGTGTTTAATACATCTGGTATCTCAGTCATTGTCTCAGTCAGTAAATCAGCTCCCAAATTAGCCAATTTTCTGTACAACTCAACGTATGTTTCATCTGGATGTATACTGATTTTTCTTTGCGCAATTACAGAACCAACATCAAACCTAAAAGATCACAAAACAGTTTATTCTAATTTGTTATAAATATTAAAATCTAATTTTGTTTACTTTTTTGGCATGATTTTCATGATGGAAACACCTGTAACTGTGTCTCCATTCAGCAAGGCATGACATATCGGAGCAGCTCCTCTCCACCTTGGCAGTAAGCTGCCATGTACGTTGATCATACCACTATGAAAATAAGGAGGTATTGAAAGTTTGGCTTGAAAAAAAAGATGCAAAGATTCTTACAGGGGAAATAAGTCGATGATTCTTGAAGGGATCAAGTGTCCAAACGAGACAACAACACCAATCTCAAAGTCATCTTTTTTGATTCGAGGTGGCCAGTTGTGCACAATGATATTGTGCTCTTTGGCATATTTTATCACAGCGTTCTCTTGGCCCTTGTAAGCAGTGACAACTTCTAACCTTCGAAGAAAACCACTTTGTCTGCTGAAAATAGTAAAGATAAAGCATTGTTACCCCCTATAAATTAATTACAAAGTGCTGATTGTTCAAACAAACGTACTAATTGTGGTTCAATGCTTTCAAACTGGCCAAAGCAAACTCATCGGTGCCAAAGAACAAAACACTCCAAGGTCCATCATTGCAACTTTGAGAATAACAGTTGAATTTGACACTGGCACTGTATCGATTTTTTAAACCATGGATAACTTTTTCTCCTGCTTTTATATGTGTAGATACGCATTTTGAAAATATACGTATAATCATAAAACGGTTTTTTTTTCAAACAATATCTGTAACTTGGTAGTAATAACTCACTTACTTAACCTTTTATATTTATACTTTACCCCCAAAACTATAGCAATTATCAAAATAGAAAAGACAAAATATTTGTGCGTAAAAAATAAGGTGTGTTAAGTACTTGACTAAACATGTGTTGGATTTAAATTCAAGTTTTTATTGAATAATAAAAATAAAAAAAACTGGTGATGCGTTACATAGAAGTTGCTGTAAAAGATCCCATGTTTGAATTTTCGATCTTCGATATTTTCGGCGTGCGACATTTGTCGATTTTCAAAGCGTGTTTTGTGAAAAAATGTTTTATGTTTTATTTTTTGAACCTGCAAATCAATCATACATAATTATTATTATTTTTTCATCAGAAGTTCCTTTTGCTAAAAGTTAATTAATACTTCGATACGGATTATTGACTTAATTTTTTTTTTTTTTGCACTTTTATTTTTAGTCAGATTTTCCGAGAGAAATTGAATAAAGATATAATTATGAATTTTTTACATTAAAAAATACCGATAAAAACTCCAAAAAAGGAGCTTTCATCAAATTTTCTAGGGGCAGACTAGGGCTCCATTATTTAATGAATTTTTCAACACTTTAAAAACTTTTTTTTTTTTCAATAAATAAAGCAAGTACATTTAAAAAAAATATAATTACTTATTACATTTCACGATATAATACGTAAAAAAAATTCTTTTTCTATCAGATAACTATAATGCATTTTAGAAATTTTACTGTGAAGTGTTGAAAACACCAAACATTTAAATATTTTGTCTAATTTTTTTCCACATTGACTTTTCTTTCAAATTGGAATAAATAGTTTTAGCCGAAAAAAAATTTGTGAAGCAATGTGCTGTAAGTAAGTAATTAAAAGAAAAAAATATTAGTGTGTAATGTATAATGTAGTGTATTTTTAGTAAAAACTAAATGGAACATTTTTTTTTAAGTATCCATGCCCATGTCCGTTTGAGGGCCAGACAGAGTATCGTCATGTTCAACGTATTAAAAAGAGAATTATTTAGGGGAATAGTAAGACAACTCTCCATGCATTTCATATTACATAACTTATTGTTACGTATGGGTTAACGAAGTAAAAAAAAAAAAAAAAAAGAACATTTGTCCTGTTTTTACTTGGTATTGATTATTTAATTTAAAAAATAAACAAATAATTTGAAACCCACGTAAAAATAGGAATAACAGAATAATGAGTCAAGTCTTAACATACATTTTCATTTCATGTGATGCATTTCATGTTTATTGTCATATTAATTACATATGTCACCAATAACACACAACGTTTAAATAACGTTGAAACTGTCCAGTAATTTTTTTAATTAAAAAAAATGTCTACCCTATTTCTGCGTTAATTTTCTTCCAAATCGTTGGCTTACATAATATTAACATCTGGATACTAGTTGGATACTATTATTGTCACCTATTGGATCTTAAAAAAAGACTGATAAAAGCTGACGTTACCAAATCTAAAGTATTAAAAAAATTTCAAGTACAGCTTAAACGTAACGTGAAAAAAAACTACAAATTGTTATAAATAATCGTTATAAATTAACGGTTGATTAACATCATATCTATTAATAAACTTGTTACGAGTTGATGATCAAGATGCACCGATTTAGGGAAAAAACAGCGGATAATCATTCGTGCGAAATATATTGCACGCGCGTGAATCACTCGATTATACGCGAATCAAAAAATACGATAAGAATGATAAGGCCGCTATAAAAAAGGATTTTTAGTCCAACCGAGCAGTCATTAGTCAAGTATCAACGTGATCAATCGGTTCTTGTATTCCATAAAAAAAACAGGTAGGTTTTTGTCTGGTATTTAAAAATTTTTTTTTTTTTTACACATTTAAAGTTAAAATATTTGAATGGGTTATTGATATAATTTGCAGAATCTCAGGAAAAACCATGGCTGCCCAGCGTCTCTGTGTCGCCCTTCTCTTGGTCGCGCTGGCGATCGCCAGTAGCCAAGCTGCCATGAAAAATGACTTGATCGTTGGAGCTCGGGTTCCCGGCGACCGGGTCATCCAGACCGCGATTGTCCAAAAATCCCACGCCATACTCCAAGTCGTCAAACTGAAGAAGACCTTCACCGGCGACAATTACAGTAGAATTACGCAAGTTCGGCTGATGGATCAGAACAAAAATGGTAACGGTGCCACTCCTACGATCATCAACGGCGGTCCGGGCCATAATTTCGTTACCGTCGAGTTCAAGAGCGTCCGTGGCCACAGCATTGATTTCATCGTCGAGCTGTACGGGAGGCCCTAGGATGTTTAGCCGATTATCTTCGTGTTGTTTTTTTTACAATTTGACCATTGAATTTTTTAACGAGTTTGAATGTTTCAACCATTTTTTGTCTGACAATAAGTGAAATCATGTCAAACACCAATCTACGGAATGAATAAATTGTGACTCCATTTTACACGATTACACGGGTAATTTTTTGTTTGTTTTACTACATTTGTTATTCGTTGATTTCGAAGGGGTGATTAGATGATTAAATTATTAATTGTTAGATTTTTGTACTGAGAAGAAGGAGAACGTCATATGTCATAGATTGTATAAGAAAATCTAGAATATTATCTTGTTTGTCACAATCAAATCCGTATGAAACTCTAATCAAAATGATAACAATTTTTATCAAATCATCTGTCTGCGAAATAAAATACTTTTGATCATATTGTTTAAAGACAGATAACGGTGTACTAATTAAAATGGTTTTTTGTTTGTTTCTTTCGAAGTTATTTTTTGGGAGAAATGTTGACTTTTCCCGTAATTTTTTGATCGATGTCATTCATGATTCACTAAGCAACCCAATTCTTCGAATCAAATAAAATTTCTTTACCCTCATTCCGTTAAATAATTTCTTACGAATAAAAAAATTTAAGTTTATTAAAGATGATATTTTATTAAATTAAAATTTGTTTTTTAATTACGAATTTGACTTTTAATTGTATGAAATGTTTTTTTTAATTAAAAGAGAGTATTTAACAGAACACGGATGAATACATTTAATTCTTTATACGCATAAAATGTCAGTGATGAAGGTTTTTCCTGGTAAAGTCCCTCGAGCGTTCATAAGATTGTGTTCTGAGAGATTAATCAACCAATTAATTGCATAAGATTGAAGAAACCTTTTAAAATCACTTTTAAAACACTACTCCTTTACAGACATGTCTTGTGTTTTCACTAAAGGAAATAGTCCAACCGTACAATAATTAATCGTATATTTTTGTCTAAAACGAATTTGGACCTTACATTGAGGCTGGTCTGAGTACTTCAAAGTACGAATAGATGATTAATTAATTGTGTAAGTAATTGAGTTTTTAGACTAACACAAGTAATTTTTATCCGTCTGGACTCGAGTTTTGTAAATGTCCTTGACTTAACAATGGAACATAATGGTTTGCAACAAGATAAATTTCGCTGAAGAAAAACTAATTCCCAGCCCTACCTATTACCTCTAACGTCTGAGAAAAATAATTACTTCTCACTATGATTTCAATAATCAACAGTTTACACAAGTACATTCTGGTAAAAGTTTCACATGACAACTACATACAACTTTTTCGTATGCCATGATTTTTTTAAAGAAATTGATTAAATGTGCAAGATAAGAAATATAAACTAAATAAAAATGTTGTAGACGTTAAAAAAAATACAATTTTTTTGTGTAAGTATAGTAAGTTTGTAAAAGTACAAACGTTGGATATAAAAGTCATTTGTTAGAAGGAAATATGATATTTTTTTGAGCAGGAAATTTTTTTATATGACATTGTTTTGACAGACACTCTGTAAAAAAAAAAATATTTTTGAAATTGCAGAATCAAACTTTTTTAATTAAAATTTCTAGAAAAAATATTAAATAAAATAATACTAGTTCACGAAAAAATCTGACTTTTGGTAATTACTATTTTCCTTGGAAATGCTAAATAAATCCACTATAATAATAATAATAATAATAATATTAATAATAATAATAATAATAATAATAATAATAATAATAATAACAATAATAATAATATTAATAGTAATAACAAATAGTTATTTACGTAACAAGTGCGGAAAAGACGATTTCCCGCACGAGTAGTGATTAACTTTCACGAGTGCCGGAGTTGACTGGAACAAGTACCAGTTGAGCACACGAGTGCGTAGCACGAGTGTGATCGCAAGGTACGAGTTACCGTCACCGGCCACGAGTGCGAGTCTATCACACGAGTGCGGGAAATCGTCCCGCACGAGTTGCGTACAAGTTTTTTCGCAATGTGTGAGGAAAATAGGTACAAAATAGGTTTGAATTTTGATTTCCGGTGTGTAGCAAAATTTTTTCCGGTGTGTGGCAAAACCTTTTCCACACACCTTTTCCGCACACTGTGCGGCAAAAACCTTTGCCGCACACTTTTTCCACACACTGTGCGACAAAAACCTTTGCCACACACCTTTTCCGCACAGTGTGCGGAAAAACCTTTGCCGCACACCTTTGTCGCACACTATGTGGGAAAATCGATTTTCCACACTAATACCAGTGCGGAAAACACCAATTTTCCGCACACTATTGCGAGAAATAATTAAAAATATACCAAAAAATGGTAACACAGTAAATTACGATTTAGTTGACATTTCATACAAATTATGCAACATAAAACTAAAATTTTTTTTTTAATTTAATTTTTTATACGGAATATTTTTATCGGTATGCCTCATTTATTTTGATTTTCAAAAAGTCGATAGAATAATGAGAATATGTATCTTAAAATGCTTAAATCTAAATTATGAAGATTTATTCAGCCTTTCCGAAATTTTTGTTATCATTAAGTGAGCAACGAGCCAAATTTTTCTGTATAATTGAGACGGGCGTGTTCTTAAAATCAAGTGTGATGTTATAAAAGCTAAAGGTATTTTCTGAGTTCAGAAGAAAAAATGGTCAAGTTTTCTTTTGTTTTTTGGTGCAGCTTACTTTTTGTACAACACTCGTAGTGTTATACTGTCACTCGTACATTTAATAAATCAAACTAAGTAATATTGACTTATGTATTTTTGATGTTAGGTGTGAATTTGGTACCAGACCTCATCCACAACTACTTAATTTGATTTTGTTAATTAAAAACCGAAAAAAAAACTTGATTATTCTTAAATTTCATTTTTGAACCTTGCAAGACTAACGATCATTAAAATATAAAAAAATATAATAATTTATTGCCACTGAACGAAGGCGACCCCTAGAAAAACCTAGAAAATGATAATTTAAAACATCAATCTAAGCTTACCTTTTATTTCGGTTAAAAGATAAATCATGTGCGGATGTATTTCTATTTTGTAGTCAAGCAAATAAATGCTATAACTAGGCTATGTGTTTATCAGTGCACTCTTTTTTATAAATTCAGCCATACTCCATGCCAGTTACGTTAGACGAAACATGCGAACAAAAAAACGCGATGAGTAATTATATAATTATCAGGCCGGCGTCGTCCAGAAGCATTACTTGAAAATTTTGCCTGACGGCAGGCACACGCTTGCACAGCCAAAATCAATTAATAGGCTATTACAAGCTCCCCGACATTTTGAGAGTTCGTTCGTATCACACGTCAGCAATTATTGTTCAGTAGAAATAGGTAATTCAGTAGTAACAGTAGATGTTACAAAGACGGTACGTATTTTTCAAGTGTTTCGTCATCCCTCCAACTCAAACATATAGTGTTAGAATTCAATTAAAAAAAGGTATGTAAGTTTGTCGATTGCGATGCAACAGTTGCTGTGAGAAGTACTCATTTCACATGAAATCAGTAATTACAGTAAAATTAGTTTCTTTGTAACGGTTCCATTCCGTTACTAACCAATTCGAGGGTCCACGAAGTTTCATGCTAAAAAAAGATTGTAGATAAATTTCATATCAAACAAAAAATTGTAAATCTATTTCTTGTTTTAAATAATAAAGTTGATTCTTACATATTTCGTAATAGCGTACTGAAATCGTTACTTGTCATATTACGGAAATGTATCTCTAGAAATGGTTTAGTCAAGCCAACTCAGCATTAGTTAAGTACTGCCACGCACGTACTCACATAGCATACAAACAGCTGCCTCACTCTTCATACTCACCTCCATATTTATCGATTCAGTTCATGAAATTGTATTTTTGGGGATTCGTTAACAATTTTCATAAGCTTTCGTACGATGGTTTTCTGTTTTAACAATACAAATATAAACATGTTTTTTCTCATTAAATATTTATACTTTATATAACAGGCTGTGTTGGAGTGTAGGTATTTTAATTGCTTTTTTTCGTTGTGATTTGACTTATTAATTCTGCTTTACATTAACACAGTAAAGAGCTTCAACATAATTTTTAATCCCTAAAATAAAACTTTAGCAATTCAAAACTACGAAAACTATCACAAATGACTTTTACACATAGACACAAAACAAAATTTTAAAATTAAGATAAAGTACTTTATTCTCAGAGAAAAATCATAGTGTTACTCTCAATCTCTTTGCAACAATTGATTGCAGTAGATAACAACTAATTTTTAGACATATTTTTTCAAAAGTGATAAATGAAAAACTCTTCCCAGGAAAGAAAAAAAAAATCTTTATTTATTTAGAAGTTACTGCTTATGTTGTATTTGAAGTTTTATACTCTAAGGTGACCAGAAAAATCATGAAAAAGTTTCAAATTGAGCTAAAAATTCTAAATATTTAATGCCATTATAATCAATGCAGTACGCCTTGACATTTGCATAGAAACACATTTTATAATAGATTTTCTATAAAGTAATAAAAAAATTGACTAATTCTGGTTTGGTTTAACTTTATATTAATTTCACTATTTACGAAATATTATCAATACCATTTACTTCGAATTTTGTTTCCAGAAAACAACCATATCACTGGGAAAACTACTTATAGGATGCTTAAACGACTTGGCGTATACAACCATTTAAGTGAAAAAGAATAATACGTGAGTATAGTTTTTTTAATTAGTTGAATGTTAAAAAATCAATTTAAAAAAAAAATATGTTACTAATTCTACTAAATTTTTTCTCCTGAGGCCAAAAATCTTGCAATTAAATGTTTTTTTTTTACGTTAATTTTTTTCTAGTTCTACTCTGCTAACTATGGTTGACTTTAATAGTATATTGCGTACGAGTTTGCAAAGGCTTCGATTTACGAACCCAGAGGTTTCCGGCCCGAGCTGGAGGCGAGGCACGCTAAAATAATGTTTTTTTTTTCTGTAATTCAGAAAAAAATTTTTTTCTTGACTTATACGTTTCCTAATTGTACCTTTCTCACCACTACACTCAACAAACTTGCAACCCACTTTAGTAACTCGATATTTAAGTTCCATTATCAAACCAAGTCTCTTTTGACTCTTAGCTGGCTGAAACTATAAAATTACTTCCACCATTGGCAAACTCCAGTTTTGAAATTGTATTAAGGTGGCTCCAGTGGCCTCAATGTTAAAATTATAAATAACCCAACCGAGGTTAATAAAATTGAATTATATTCTTTGAACTCCCATCTTTCTATTCGTATAAAAAAAAATTAAGGCTGACGATGAAAATTGTAAGAAATCATGATTACAAAATCGTAGTTTTAAGACGGGTTGGATAGGAAATGCAAGCTTACGCGATATACAACCTACTGCTGCACTTATATAAATAACCCGTAAGGTGTAAAAAATATACTATCTTGTATATATTATTACGCACTTTCGATGGCATGAGAAAAGTGTCTGGTTATCGAACAAAATCTTTAAATAATCGGAGACTAAGTATACAGTTTCGAGTGCAAGTCAGCTCTCAGCTATCTGCATTCTGCAGAGTACATATATATAGGTATAACTACTCTTGAACTTAGGAGCGTACCGTAACAGTTCATCAATTAGGGCACCATAAAACTTTTTTGTTTTTTTATATTTACTTACTAAAGTAACAGATAAAATGTAGAATATGGCTTACAACAGTCTCTACGATAATTTTATACCATATTTTAAAGAAAATAATGATTAATTTTTAGTCTCCCCATTTTAAGATTGTGTTCTGAGAGATTAATCAACCAATTAATTGCATAAGATTGAAGAAACCTTTTGAAATCACTTTTAAAACACTTCTCCTTTACAGACATGTCTTGTGTTTTCACTAAAGGAAATAGTCCAACCGTACAATAATTAATCGTATATTTTTGTCTAAAACGAATTTAGACCTTACATTGAGGCTGGTCTGAGTACTTCAAAGTACGAATAGATGATTAATTAATTGTGTAAGTAATTAAGTTTTTAGACTAACACAAGTAATTTTTATCCGACTGGACTCGAGTTTTGTAAATGTCCTTGACTTAACAATGGAACATAATGGTTTGCAACAAGATAAATTTTGCTGAAGAAAAACTAATTCCCAGCCCTACCTATTACCTCTAACGTCTGAGAAAAATAATTACTTCTCACTATGATTTCGATAATCAACAGTTTACACAAGTACATTCTGGTAAAAGTTTCACATGACAACTACATACAACTTTTTCGTTTGCCATGATTTTTTTTAAGAAATTGATTAAATGTGCAAGATAAAAAATATAAACTAAATAAAAATATTGTTGACGTTAAAAAAAATACAATTTTTGTGTGTAAGTACAGTAAGTTTGTAAAAGTACAAACGTTGGATATAAAAGTCATTTGCTAGAAGGAAATATGAAATTTTTTTGAGCCGGAAATTTTTTTATATGACATTGTTTCGACAGACACTCTGTAAAAAAAAAAATATTTTTGAAATTGCAGAATCTAACTTTTTTAATTGAAATTTCTAGAAAAAATATTAAATAAAATAATACCAGTTCACGAAAAAATCTGACTTTTGGTAATAACTAAAATTTTTTTTTTAATTTAATTTTTTATACGGAATATTTTTATCGGTATGCCTCATTTATTTTGATTTTCAAAAAGTCGATAGAATAATGAGAATATGTATCTTAAAATGCTTAAATCTAAATTATGAAGATTTATTCAGCCTTTCCGAAATTTTTGTTATCATTAAGTGAGCAACGAGCCAAATTTTTCTGTATAATTGAGACGGGCGTGTTCTTAAAATCAAGTGTGATGTTATAAAAGCTAAAGGTATTTTCTGAGTTCAGAAGAAAAAATGGTCAAGTTTTCTTTTGTTTTTTGGTGCAGCTTACTTTTTGTACAACACTCGTAGTGTTATACTGTCACTCGTACATTTAATAAATCAAACTAAGTAATATTGACTTATGTATTTTTGATGTTAGGTGTGAATTTGGTACCAGACCTCATCCACAACTACTTAATTTGATTTTGTTAATTAAAAACCGAAAAAAAAACTTGATTATTCTTAAATTTCATTTTTGAACCTTGCAAGACTAACGATCATTAAAATATAAAAAAATATAATAATTTATTGCCACTGAACGAAGGCGACCCCTAGAAAAACCTAGAAAATGATAATTTAAAACATCAATCTAAGCTTACCTTTTATTTCGGTTAAAAGATAAATCATGTGCGGATGTATTTCTATTTTGTAGTCAAGCAAATAAATGCTATAACTAGGCTATGTGTTTATCAGTGCACTCTTTTTTATAAATTCAGCCATACTCCATGCCAGTTACGTTAGACGAAACATGCGAACAAAAAAACGCGATGAGTAATTATATAATTATCAGGCCGGCGTCGTCCAGAAGCATTACTTGAAAATTTTGCCTGACGGCAGGCACACGCTTGCACAGCCAAAATCAATTAATAGGCTATTACAAGCTCCCCGACATTTTGAGAGTTCGTTCGTATCACACGTCAGCAATTATTGTTCAGTAGAAATAGGTAATTCAGTAGTAACAGTAGATGTTACAAAGACGGTACGTATTTTTCAAGTGTTTCGTCATCCCTCCAACTCAAACATATAGTGTTAGAATTCAATTAAAAAAAGGTATGTAAGTTTGTCGATTGCGATGCAACAGTTGCTGTGAGAAGTACTCATTTCACATGAAATCAGTAATTACAGTAAAATTAGTTTCTTTGTAACGGTTCCATTCCGTTACTAACCAATTCGAGGGTCCACGAAGTTTCATGCTAAAAAAAGATTGTAGATAAATTTCATATCAAACAAAAAATTGTAAATCTATTTCTTGTTTTAAATAATAAAGTTGATTCTTACATATTTCGTAATAGCGTACTGAAATCGTTACTTGTCATATTACGGAAATGTATCTCTAGAAATGGTTTAGTCAAGCCAACTCAGCATTAGTTAAGTACTGCCACGCACGTACTCACATAGCATACAAACAGCTGCCTCACTCTTCATACTCACCTCCATATTTATCGATTCAGTTCATGAAATTGTATTTTTGGGGATTCGTTAACAATTTTCATAAGCTTTCGTACGATGGTTTTCTGTTTTAACAATACAAATATAAACATGTTTTTTCTCATTAAATATTTATACTTTATATAACAGGCTGTGTTGGAGTGTAGGTATTTTAATTGCTTTTTTTCGTTGTGATTTGACTTATTAATTCTGCTTTACATTAACACAGTAAAGAGCTTCAACATAATTTTTAATCCCTAAAATAAAACTTTAGCAATTCAAAACTACGAAAACTATCACAAATGACTTTTACACATAGACACAAAACAAAATTTTAAAATTAAGATAAAGTACTTTATTCTCAGAGAAAAATCATAGTGTTACTCTCAATCTCTTTGCAACAATTGATTGCAGTAGATAACAACTAATTTTTAGACATATTTTTTCAAAAGTGATAAATGAAAAACTCTTCCCAGGAAAGAAAAAAAAAATCTTTATTTATTTAGAAGTTACTGCTTATGTTGTATTTGAAGTTTTATACTCTAAGGTGACCAGAAAAATCATGAAAAAGTTTCAAATTGAGCTAAAAATTCTAAATATTTAATGCCATTATAATCAATGCAGTACGCCTTGACATTTGCATAGAAACACATTTTATAATAGATTTTCTATAAAGTAATAAAAAAATTGACTAATTCTGGTTTGGTTTAACTTTATATTAATTTCACTATTTACGAAATATTATCAATACCATTTACTTCGAATTTTGTTTCCAGAAAACAACCATATCACTGGGAAAACTACTTATAGGATGCTTAAACGACTTGGCGTATACAACCATTTAAGTGAAAAAGAATAATACGTGAGTATAGTTTTTTTAATTAGTTGAATGTTAAAAAATCAATATAAAAAAAAATATGTTACTAATTCTACTAAATTTCTTCTCCTGAGGCCAAAAATCTTGCAATTAAATGTTTTTTTTTTACGTTAATTTTTTTCTAGTTCTACTCTGCTAACTATGGTTGACTTTAATAGTATATTGCGTACGAGTTTGCAAAGGCTTCGATTTACGAACCCAGAGGTTTCCGGCCCGAGCTGGAGGCGAGGCACGCTAAAATAATGTTTTTTTTTTCTGTAATTCAGAAAAAAAATTTTTTTCTTGACTTATACGTTTCCTAATTTTACCTTTCTCACCACTACACTCAACAAACTTGCAACCCACTTTAGTAACTCGATATTTAAGTTCCATTATCAAACCAAGTCTCTTTTGACTCTTAGCTGGCTGAAACTATAAAATTACTTCCACCATTGGCAAACTCCAGTTTTGAAATTGTATTAAGGTGGCTCCAGTGGCCTCAATGTTAAAATTATAAATAACCCAACCGAGGTTAATAAAATTGAATTATATTCTTTGAACTCCCATCTTTCTATTCGTATAAAAAAAAATTAAGGTTGACGATGAAAATTGTAAGAAATCATGCTTACAAAATCGTAGTTTTAAGACGGGTTGGATAGGAAATGCAAGCTTACGCGATATACAACCTACTGCTGCACTTATATAAATAACCCGTAAGGTGTAAAACAACATACTATCTTGTATATTTTATTACGCACTTTCGATGACATGAGAAAAGTGTCTTGTTATCGAACAAAATCTTCAAATAATCGGAGACTAAGTATACAGTTTCGAGTGCAAGTCAGCTCTCAGCTATCTGCATTCTGCAGAGTACATATATATAGGTATAACTACTCTTGAACTTAGGAGCGTACCGTAACAGTTCATCAATTAGGGCACCATAAAACTTTTTTGTTTTTTTATATTCACTCACTAAAGTAACAGATAAAATGTAGAATATGGCTTACAACAGTCTCTACGATAATTTTATACCATATTTTAAAGAAAATAATGATTAATTTTTAGTCTCCCCATTTTGATACGGCACTAGGCGCTGGAGCCACCTCAATTTATACAAATACTTAAATTAGACAAATGCTTCATTTTTTCTATAGGTTACGAAAAACTACAAGTAAATTGATCCCCTACTCATCGTAATTTTGTAGATTTATCCAAAAAAATAATAACCCCTACCCATAGCAAAGTCTGCCCATAAGTTTTCGACAAATGTATGTATTTTTTAATCATATTTTTCGATATTTTTTTCTAATAACAATTCGAGTTATTTTATAGATAAGTCGATCAATAGTATTTCGAATTAAACACTTTTTCAAACAATTTTCCTATCGAAAGTTTTAAATAAATAAACATAACAACGTAAGGTTGATGTCCCTATCATGACCCTAAAATTTCATCTTACTTGTTTCTTTCATTTTTAACCTAACTTAACTGTAAGCTTTAACAGTAGAAGTTTTAGTATTAGCTGGTGCGCTATAAGTTAACCATTATTATTACAATTTTTAAATATGGTTCCTAATTGTTAAAATACTTTATCTCATAAAAAGGTTATAAGACCAAAATATACATAATTATGGAACGTTGTACCTATTGTTTCATATTATGTCACTATTTATGAAACTTTTAAAAAAATGTAAATTTAGCATAATATTTTAAGACAATTAAAGTTTTGTCACTTGCATAAAATTTTTTATTTAACAAAAATAACTATACTGTTTATTTGTTTACTAAAAGTGTATAAATTAGTCGTTGAAGTTTGGTGCCATAATACGTTCAGTTTAAAAGATAGGTTATGTACGACTTTGTCCCGATTTATGGAATTATCTTTAAAATTGGTCATTTATTGTACGTAAAATTACATTTTTCATGTGAATTCATAAAAATACAAAAAATATACAACTACCACAACTTTTTTATCAAGTAAGTTGTATAACAAATACATGAATTTTCATATTCTATGAATACGGACGTATTCCACGAATAGGAACATTTACCTTACCAAAATGTGCAGTCAGTTAATTAATACTTTTAACCATTTGTTTTTTTTTGTTTTTTTTTTTACAGGAAAAACGACCACACATTGGATATTCCTCAGAGCCATAAATTTCTGAATCATCATTGTTATTATCTTGGCAAAGCATATACACCAAAAATTGTAGCAGATCTACAAAAAATGACATCTGCTCGTTGATTATACTTCCACAGCAAAATAAGTGACCAATATGTTGAAGGGCCATACGCAGGATTCTAGCCACAAAAGCAGCACCAATGAAAGTTTGCATCTTTGCAGTGTATGTGGTAAAACTTTTGTCGAGCTAACTCGTTTTACAAAGCACCAACTTGTCCACACTGCCGAAAAACCCTTCGAGTGTTCACATTGTTCTAAAACGTTTAGGCGCAAATCATCTTTAGTGGATCACATACGGACCCATACGGGAGACAAACCGTTCAAGTGCCCAAATTGCCCAAAATCTTTTAACCAAAAAAGCACTCTTACGAGACATATACGCGTCCACACCGCCATACCTTGTGGTAATTGTACCATCTGTCAAAGGCCATTTACAGACTCAGGCAATCTTAGAAAGCACATGATGACCCACACTGGAGAAAAACCCTTTAAATGCTCAGATTGTTCAAAAAAATTCAGGAACAAAACAACTCTGATGGTACACAGACGGACTCATACGGGGGAGAAACCATTTGAGTGCTCAATGTGTCCTCAGAAATTTAGGCATGCAACAACTTTAATAACACACGTACGCACCCATACGCAAGAAAAACCCTTTGAGTGTTCTCAGTGTCAGAAAAAGTTTAGCAGAAAAAGCAATCTCACAACCCACATACGTCTCCATACCGGCGTATTTTATGATCATTGTTCCATCTGCCAAAGGCCATTTACGGATCCCCAGAGTCTCAAAAGGCATATGAGGATCCACACGGGGGAGAAACCCTATAAGTGTGCAAATTGTTCTAAAACGTTTAGGGATAAAACAGCTTTGATAACTCACATACGGACCCACACAGGAGAAAAACCCTTCAAGTGCTCAGATTGTCCAGAATCTTTTAGCCACAAATGCACCCTCGCAACCCACATGCGTCTCCACACCGGAATACCTTGTGGTAACTGCACCATCTGCCAAAGGCCATTCACAGTCCCAGGTAATCTTAAAGTGCACATGAGGACCCATACGCAAGAAAAACCCTTTGAGTGCTCAGATTGTTCTAAAACGTTTAGGCACAAAACAAGTTTGATAACGCACATGAGGACCCATACGGGAGAAAAACCCTTCAAGTGCCCAAATTGTCCAGAATCTTTTAGCCGAAAATACACCCTCTCAACCCATATGCGTCTCCACACCGGAACACCTTGGGGTAACTGCACCATCTGCCAAAGGCCATTCACAGTCCCAGGCAATCTTAGAGTGCACATGAGGACCCATACGCAAGAAAAACCCTTTGAGTGTTCTCAGTGTCAGAAAAAATTTAGGAGCAAAAGCACTCTCACGAGGCACATGGGCGTCCACACCGGCATACCTTGTGGTAAGTGCACCATCTGCCAAAGGCCATTTATAGACCCAGCCAATCTTAGAAAGCACATGATGATACACACGGGGGAGAAACCATTTAAATGCTCGGATTGTTCTAAAACGTTTAGGCGAAGAACAACTCTGGTGGTACACAGACGGACTCACACGGGGGAGAAACCATTTGAGTGCTCATATTGTCAAGGAACTTTCAGACAAAAGAGCAATCTCATACATCACATGAGAGTCCACACTGGCAGTTCTCGTGACTATTCACAAAATTGAGTAATCTTAACATGCTACTTCAATCATTAATATTGTCTATATGCTTTTACTCTCCATGAAGAATAAACGTTGGCAAAAGTTTTTTTACAGTTGATGTTTTTTCTATGTAAATTTCACTTTTAAGATTGTACAAAACATTGTCACAAAAATGATTCGTTCTACGATCATTTTGTAAAATAAAATATTTGTACGTAATAAATACATTAACAAAACTATTGTTAGAATTGAGTAACACTTATTTAAAGGCTTATTAAAAGAGAAATTTTCAATAACAAATGTTTTTTAATTTTTATTTTCTTCTAGGAAAAATTTACGCGTTTACAACAGGTCTTGTGTCTCAAAGAAGACCCTGTTGTTACTAATTTTTTAATTCAATACTCATGACACTAGAATTTCTGTTTGGATTTTCATGAAATTCAATGTATTAGTGTTTTTTGAGTACTATTAAATTACGAAAAGGTTCCAGTTAAATTTTTGTAAACTTTCAGAGCTTGTGATAAAGTTATAAAGTTATAATTGGTTGAAACAGATCACGAGGATTGTTTAGCGAATTTTTATAAAAGTCAATTGCTTTCAATTGTAGAAATTATTGAAGCAAAATGAGTTTACAAAATAAAACAAATGTGGAGTGTTACCATTAGATCTGTTTGTCACCTTCATAGAAATAGTGAGTTTAAAAATCTTGTTTCAATTAAAATTGATATGAAGTAAAATTACGTGCAACGTAAAGTCTCATATTACAATTTTAGAATACTATACGTCGCACACATTCTTAGTACAATAAGTAAACGGTTATTTGTTTATTTATTTATTGTGGCGTTTGGATTTAAACTTAACAAAAAGTAGCAAAGCCTTAGCTCGTTTGTAAAGGTTTATAGATCGAAGAATTCTCAGCAAAATTTGTATCTCTTTGGATCGCATAGCCTGAAAGTTGGATAGTAAAAAATGTAGTTATAATAATCATCACATCACTCGACACGTGTATAACATAACTAATAATTATAACGATTACAATAAATCTCATCCTAACGCACGCACGTAAAAATCTCCTATCACGAGTAATCATCCGATTGGTCTTTTTTTGCATTAGTCATCAATATTTTTGCGCACATCGAATATCATCCGAGAATTTTGTTATCAGTTTGCAAACATCTTTCATTCTCAGGTGTAAGCTACTTCCTTTTTATCGCTCGTAATCCATCGTGATAATGTTGTGAGTCACTTCCATGCTCCAACTCTTTGGTAACCGACGTATAAAACGCTTTTCGCGTGTACCTAACAACAGTCGATCTCGAGCAGACTTTTACGTTCGCAGTGGAGGTGAGTTTTCTTGGATTTTCTAGAGGAAAACTTTTATTTTTACAGCATTCAATTATTGTTTCTCCTGATTTTGATATAGAAATCTGAATAGCTACAAAAAGAGTCATGGCCTCGCGCTTGTCACTGGCACTTCTTTTCCTCGCGACACTCGCTGCCGTCTACGCAGCCAACGACTTGATCGTCGGATCCCACATCCCTGGGGACCACTTGATCCAACGGGAGATAGCCCAGAGACCCTCGAAATTCCTGCAAATCGTCAAGCTAAAAAAAACGTACACAGGCAACAATCGCAGCAACATTACTCTAGTGCGACTTTTGGACCAGAATATGAAAGGAAACGGGGCGACGGCCAATATTTTGAACGGCGGTCCGGGACATAATTTCGTCACTGTTGAATTCAAGAGCATTCGCGGCCATTCGATACATTTCATCGTCGAGCTTTACGGAAGATAAAAGTGGGTGAAAGATGAACAATTACGTCTTGATCTTGTTAATTTGCGAGTAGGTGTGTTTTGCATATTGATGCAGAAAAAAGTGTATTAGGAAAAGTTGAAATCTTTGCACAGACTTGGGTACGAATAATTTTTTTAATTATTTTAATTTATAATTTATTGCTAAAAGCGTGTTGCGACATTAGTGCAAAAAAAAAGGAATTCCAAGTACTACGTATAACACAATGCCTTACAAATTTTTTTGCAATTTAAAGTGTGTTAAAATTTGAAAGTAAAAACAATAAAATAAAAGAGTGAAAGTATTTAATAAAGTATTTATATACATTTTTTTTAAAATATTTTAAAATAAATTGTAAAATTTTAAACGTGTTCAACTTATCTGCTAAAAAATAATGTTTCTCAGTAGTGAATAACTATTTAAAAAAATATAATTCATGATAAAAAAATTTCCTTTCAAGTGTTTGAAAATTTATTTAACGCCAAGAACTTTACAGCTAATAAAATAATGATTTTGTTTTATTTTCTTCCTAACAATTACATGTTACGGAAGTTACATACAACAGAAGCATCGTGCTAAATATGAAAATAATCTTATGTGTAATATATAAAATAATGTATAAAATAATTTATAAAAAATTAATCTTAGGTGTTTAATAGTTTTTTTTTTAACTTTTGTCTTACTAAAATTATTACATTTACTTAAAATTTTGAGAAAACAGTGTTGAAAAAAGCGTTTACACATTATGATTATATGCCGTGTGAATAAAGAAATAAAGAATGGTACATTTCTTGGGAGATTTAAGTAGATAATTCTATTGTAATAGCTCTAAAAAAAGTTACAGCTGGTAAAATGTCTTGACTCTGACGATTAATTTTAACAAACAAAAACTGGTACACAGGTATCGACTGATTAATTTCGTCCTTGAGGAAATTTAAAAAAATTCTGTGTCATTCAACGTAAAGGAAAAACCTAATTGTTTGCGAATTACTTTATCGAAGAAGACAGAGTAAACGTTGAGTCACAAGGTCAAGAGGAACAAATTTTTTTTGCAAATATTTATTGAAAAATATCAGCACTAATAATATCATACGGCAAAAAAAATGTGTCGATACGATGATAAAAATATAAAAGGGAGTTTCATGCTGTCATTATTTCAGTTGATAAAAAGCGTTTGTTCGATAAAATCTGTTGGCAAAAGTTGATTTGAACGTGAGTAAATCTTCGTCGTCTCGCCTAATATTTTTTGTTGAGGTCTACATGTTTTGTAACATTCTAAAATGTAGAATAAATTTTCAGAAAAATGTTGTCTCGTGGTTTAGTGCTCGCTTTCTTACTCACCTTTGCAGTCGCAACTTACGCGAAATCTACAAGACCAAACGATTTGATCATTGGGACTCGAGTTTCCGGAGACTTTCTACTGCAACGTGAGTTCGTGAAAAAATCTTCGCGATTCTTGCAAATTGTCAAGCTGGATAAAACTTTCACTGGAAATAATTACCACAAAATTACCCAAGTCGTGCTAATGGACCAAAATAAAAACGGCAATGGCGCCTCAGCTACAATTGTCAGTGGTGGTCCAGGACACAATTACATAACCATCGGTTTTAAAAGTACTCGTGGCCACAGTATTGACTTTCACGTAGAAATTTATGGAAAATAGATTCTGTATTCGTGATGTGTGGTTTAAAAAAATTTTTTCTTGTAATAATTGTCACAAGTGGCTAAGTGTATGTGAAAAACTACATTTTTATACAGAAGTATCTGGCTGCTATACATTTGTTATCAGTGAAAAAAGTGTGTACTCAGCACGCACCTAGTGTTGATTTTCGCTTATGAGCATAAGTCCTTTCACTTGATTTAATAATCTGAATAAATTGTATGAAAGTTTGTTTTTTAACTGAATCTTTTATAGATATAAATGTAGCACTTTTAAATGAAGAGTAGAATGGATATGTGACGAAACAGATCATATGATAGGTATGGAGCCAAAGAAAAAAACCGTACATATATGAAGACGCAAGCAATGAATATGATAACATGTACAGCCTACATTTTTTTATTGTGGTTGTATTTTTATAAAAGCAAGGTGAACAATAAAAAAATAAAGCTGTATCAAAAAAAGAAAACAAACAAAGCTATACTCGTATTTCGAAGGGAAAACAAAAGATATCTTAAAAATAACAATTTTTACGGGTTTTCCAAAGTGGAAATAAATATCTTTTATATTTACACAACTTTCAAAAATAGAATAATCGCTATACCTTAAAAGGAAAGCATAGGATGCGAAAAATAAAATAATTGACAGTTATTTGCTAGATGAACATTTAAACAGAGGCTATCTGTAGGTACAGCATGAATTTCATGTTCCCTATTTTGGTTGTATGTTCAAAACATCGAGGTAATTTATTTAAAACTACTCACGAGACGCAATTACGTGAAACTATTAGTTTTAAGCTCAGTCTCACAAGAGTTGGAAATTTCTTTTTCTTCAATAAAACCTCTCTAATAGTAAACCATAAGGTTCTTGAGTGAAAACGAAGTAATCTCCTGAATTTAATCCTCATTTAATCTTAAATAAGTACCAACGTTATTCTGTAGAGTTTATAATATCCATGCATACATACATACTATTCATCATATAAATATATCCGGTTAATCCCATACTGTGTTTGACAATTATTTCATCTAATACAAGTGGTATTGCTCTCTTGAATAAATAATGTGCTCTTGTGGAGTCTTATCAAAAAAATCAGTAACTTTTACCATGGCACTGAATTTATATTTTTTTAAATTATGAAGAAATTTATTCTTGTGGCTTAATTAATAAAAAAAAAACTAAATAAGACAAAAACAGCAGTTAAATGCATTATACAATAATAATTTAATAAAAATCATATAATTTTTTCCATAAGTTCTCTAGTTTCATTAGAAAAAAATTTTGAAATCATTTGAATATAATTTTTTATCACAATCTCATCGATTTCAATCAGCTGGTGCACGTGTCGTAAAAAAAAATATTATCTTTCTTGATAAGTGCGATATCCTCTTATGATACTGAATTTTTCTCGAAGAAAATATCATTGATGATTCGATTGCGAAGCTTCGCATTATTTCTACCTACGGATTTGTAAGTATTATTCAATTGCACTTATTGTCGTAAACTAAATTCTATTCCCAAATCAAAATTTACTTTACCAGGGAATTTTTTTACATCAATAGGTATCAGACTTCACAAACAGATCCATAAAGAAATGGCGTCTCTACGTATAACTGTGATACTCCTTCTCACCTTTGTAGCAGCGATTCTTACAACTGCCCATTCCAACGACTTAATCGTAGGACGTCGTTCACCTGGTGACTTTTTGATGCAACGTGATCCCGCTCGAAAATCTGCGAGCATCCTCCAAATCATCAAATTGAAGAAGACGTTTACAGGCGATAATTACCACAAAATCACGCAGATTCGTTTTCTTGATCAGAATAAAGTAGGCAATGGTGCCAAGGTTACGATTCTCAGTGGTGGACCGAATTACACTTTTGTTACGGCAGAGTTCAAAAGCCAAAGAAACTACGGGATAGATTTTGTGGTTGAGTTGTATGGAAGGCAAAGTGTTGTGAACTGAACATATAAGCATAAGATTTTAAGTTATTTTTAGATAAGTATCAATATTATTGCATATTATAAATTTTTCAAGTTAAAGTAGTGAAAAAGTATCATATTTATTGTCTTATAAAACTTTCAAATACAAGTTCGTTCAATTTCTAATGAATAATTGTGAATAACATTAACGTCTACCATTTCAATTCATTGAGCATGACAATAGTCTACTTTTTATCTTTTCGTAAACATAAATTTTATTTAAATGATACAAATAGAAATAAATCATAAAGGCAAAAGTAACTTGTTGCTGTAAGAACTATTTTTTAAATAAAATACAATGAAGAGCTTCTAGATCCGATAATTTTAAATATATTTATTCCTACGTATTGTACAGTGGTATGATAAGTAACAAATGTAATATAAAATGTATTTTTGGAAGATGAGGCAATGCGAGGAAATAATAAGACGATTTATTTTTATTAATAGGAAATAATTGTTTATTATACAGTGTACATACTTATTAACTTTATTTATTTCTGTTATAAATTTTATATTAATAATTTTATTATATGTTTTGCCGAGCGAAGAATGCCTTTATCAGTGTGCGCTTAGACTATAACAATCTCCGTAAAAAGTATAGAAACTTCTGCTTTATTTTTATTTAATTATTTTTTCTTTTTTTCTTTTTTCTCATCATTTTAGACTCCTCTAAATCATCCACGCCTCAACGTTGTACGAGATGTCGTATTCAAAACCTCACATCGTACTTCGTCTGACCAAAGGGTCGTCCAAAATATGTAGCGCTGAAAACGGCTTCGATCGTTCGGCACAAGAAATAATGAATGTTACTCATCAAAGTCAAAAGTAATTAGCTTTATCTTCAAATCATCATCACCTCCATCATTTTCGCCCTACCATTTATTTATTTCACAACTAGTCCTTTTTTTTTGTTTTGTTTGTTATTTTTTTTTTAATCATATATCTCTTGGCCTTTTTCTCCCGTTCACTCATTCCTCTCACTCTCTTGCATTCTCAAAATTTTTGTCACTCTCCAACTCTGTCCTCACTTTCCATTATTTTGAAAATCCATTTCGTCATTCACATTTCCATTATTTTTTTCTCGCTTTCACGAAAAACTCTCCTCTCGAGAAAAATACATCACTCTAAGGTTAGTATCCGTTATCTTTTAATTATTCAATATGCATTTACTGTATAAATAATGTCGTTAATATATAATCTATAATAATTACCTTCTGCTTGCTTACAGTTCTTTTTTTTTTTTTTTTTTTTTTTTTTTAATTTTTTTCATTTCATAATTCGCTTAATGATAAAACTATGCTTGAATGATGCATTTTTATTTTCTTTAATAATTTCTTCTAGTGGCCATATCCCTTAAATAAGTTTAAATGTGTATATGTACGCTTTTTTAGAATTTACATTGTCTGTATGCGAGTTTCAGATGGGATTAATAAATCATTGGACTAGACCAGAGAATCTGCAGGGGTTGCTTAAATTTTTATTTTTCATTTATTGTTAATCGAGTACGCATGTGTCTCAACTTTGGGATAGAAAAGCTAAGAGGGTGAAAAAAGTTTCGGATTATTTTGGCACCCAAGTTGGGGCATCCTTTTTTTACACGATTTACTTTCAGTGATGACTTTTTTTTATACATAGCTCCTACTAGTACCTATATGTATATAATATTCAAAGATATTCGATTAGCTCGAATTCTCGTACACGTTTCTGTCTCAATCAAGAATTGACCACTACCTTCGATATCTTCTTTTCCAATTATGCTAGATAATCAAGTAAATGCGTCTGTGGGTAAAAATTTTCATGCGGTGATTTAGTGCTGTTTCCATACGTTACAAATTTTTTTTTTTTTTTTTTCGTTTTTTAATAAAAACTTGGTTCTTCCTTTTTCTTTTAAGTGTTTACTTTTCTATGCAATGAGTAAACTATTAAATTTTAATTTATTTGTTAACAGCTTTGTTTTCACACACTTCTGAGATTTCTTAAAAATTAAAAAAAAAATCTTTTTTATTATATTTTTTCAGAAGTGCTATCACCGCAATATATTGTAGCTATTTATGGAAAACCCATTATATGCAGAACTGTGTGAATTTGTCTGATTTTTCGTTTTTGGTACAATAATTTTAATAATAGTCTTGCCAGCTAAAGTAAATTACGTTGAGTGGTTTAAAATTTTTGTCTAGTGCTTTGCGTTAAGTGCAAGTAATTAAATATTCAAAAACTTTTCTTTTTCGATAGTAAATCGTAAGCATGAATTATAAAATTTTAATTCAAATGGTAAATTTTTTCTTAAAATAAATTTTATTAAACCATTATCATAAGAATTTATTGTTAGTAACAATTTTATCTCTTATGTGTTATGAACGATTTTTACTAGTTTAACTGATTTTTTTATTGAAAGAAAAAAAAAGTTATGCATAAATATTTAATGACTTGCCTTTTACTTGTCGCTACTTTTTAAACAATTTGTAAGTACGACCTAATCGGTTTATTGTTTTGTTTCTTTGACATCAGCTTCCTACATTACATGGGTATTACAAGTTATTTTTCTTGCGCTTCACATATATAGATTTGGGATGAATGGATGAGAGGAATCAAGAAGAGATATCGGGTAAGGTAACATCGATTTAACAAAAGTTTTAACGCTGTCGGGTAATTTAAGCTTTATTATGGCCATTGTCATATGTATATAGTTTTCATTCCAGACATAAATATTTTTTACCAATAACAACGGAAAACACAAATTAAATTTTTTTCGTAAAAAGCTTTTAGAGACGGATTTTTGCATGAGAAAATTATTGTGTTTACTTAAAAAAATCATACAAAAGTGGAAAAAGCGATTTTTCAGCCTGACGTGCCCGCGACATCTCACTTTTAAAAAATATAGCCACTCACTTGATATGCTAAGATCCTTTGATCTTTTTTTTTCTATTTTATTTCGCGGTGCCTCTGTGAACGAGCAATCAGCTGCTTCATATTTTTTGCCAACGATTTTTTTTATTTTTTTTTTTTAAACGTAGCACCATTACGGAGCGCAACAAAGTATGTCTGATATACATCATAGCTCATTTTTCAGTGATAAAATCAGCGAGCTTACAAGTGTTCTCATCATTTTTTTTCTTTCCCAAACAGCTCTATTTTACCTTAATTGCTTTCACTTAATCTACAAGATTTTTTTTTTTTTTTACTTTTCTCGTGTATAATGTAACTATAATGTATTTTTACTGCGTTAATAAGGATATAACTTTATTTTCCTTGCTTTAAATAATCGTTAATTGTCCTTCATTCCCATTCCTTTGTTACCTCTATCTTATCGCTTTTTTAAGTAAAGATTAATACTGCTGTACTTATAACAAATAAGTGTTATATATAATATATAATTATTAAAATTTTCTTTTTAATTCAATCAATATATACTTTGCTTCTCGCTCATACCTCAAACGTCTCGTTTTATTTTTAATAACGTTTTTAATTTCGATTGTTCACTTCTTTTTCAACTACATATCCTTATATTTCAGATATTTTTAATTTGGTTGAGTTTCAATCACAATACAAAATACATGAAGTACTTTGCGAATGTTTCGAACTCACAAATAATTAAATAATAATTATACCATTCTTATGGAAAGATCTAAAAATACGTGATTATCAATATAGTTGAAAAATTTTAATGATAAATGATTGATTTATTTAATGGAGAAGAAATTGATATTTTTTTTGAATTTTTCAAACTAATTTTCTCAGCTAATCAAACCACTTTCAATCCGAAACATCAACTCCATCTCATTATAATTTTTATATTAGAGTATTTCATATGATAAATGTAATGGTAAATCTTCTTAAAGTAAAAACTCTTAATAATTAATTTAATAAGTTAATGTAATTTATAAATGAGCTTGAACTATTAGTTTAGTTAAGCATTGTGTCGCAAATATTCTTTATTTCTAGAATAATATAATGTTTGTTTAAATGACTTAGATACTCTTCAAAGTATATATCATACTCTTATAGCACTAGCTTCTACGATCAGAATAAATATATTAAATCTTATTATACAAGTTAACTGAAACATAGGTAATTTTTTTCAACAGAAATCGTCATAGATTTTCACAGCAACTTCATATCAATAAATCTGAAATACCGCCAACAAATAACCTATTTCATTACACATTCCAGTTTCTGAGAGTACTTGTCTTTCACTTAACCGGAACTTGAGAACGTACTGTTCTTTTTTAGTATTTGATTATACTACGCAACACTTTTCGGGCCTCGAGCTTTTATTTTAATAAAATAAGAGAAAAAAAGAATTAATAATAAAAATAGATAAAAAATGTTAATAAAATAAAAAAGCCCAAGACCGACAAGGAGACCAAATTAACTATTTTTTGTATTTTTTCTAACAACTAAAATTAACTATGAAATCGCGATTACATGTGATATTTCAGCTCAATCGTGGACTTAGTAGTAAAATTTGCGCTCGCCAACTATTAATTTCCTTTCAAAGGCTACCAGAGACTCACTCTTTCACTCATTTTTCCTCCTTTTTCTCGCAATCACATCGCAATACGCATTTTCTAGACTTCAGTTAGTACGTGTATAAGTATGTTTATACGTGTATATATTATTTCTTGTAGGTATGTGTATGCATATTTTTATTTATACACTTATGCATGTATGAAAAAATATACAGATTAAGTTACAGTCGTACGGTCATTTTTCTAAAATTCATTTCTTTTTAAAAATTTTTTTTACCCGCTGGTCGCGAGTGGACTACTTTTTGCATATCCTCGTTAGTTATAGTAAATAATGATCATTTAGTTTTTTTTTTTTCTTTCCTTGAATCAGTTCATCGTGTGCATGGTATATGACTCGTACGCACGAAGCGAAGCGTCGAAATAAATAAAAATGTACGTTATGTCCATCGAAAGTACAAGTGCAAATTTTCTTATATCAATAGGATAAGAATCATCTAATAATTGGGTATACATCAGTCATACCAACTTTGAATAACTTCAATTTTCAAAATCAATTTTTGTTATAAATTTAAAAAGTAATTTTTTTTTTAATTATTATTATTCTTGTTATTTTTACAAAAACGTGTTTCGAGGCATGAGTATTAGTCATGTTGAGTGTCAAAAGATCGAAATCAGTCGGTAGAGCGATTTTATCAGAAAACCATAGTGTTATTACTATCGATTGAATCATTCAAAATCCAAGCCACTGATGTTTGAAAGTTTTTTTAGGAAAAAAAAACCTCCCGATTAAACAATTTTTGAAAAATTTTTTTTTCAAAAAAAAAATCGTAAATGTGAAATTCTTCCGTCTAGATATTCGATCTGTCGAGTTTTTAATACTCATTTTATGTATTTATTTAAATAGTTTAATAATTGACGACAAGACTTTTAGAAAATCGTCTTTCTTTTTTTTTCCTTTTAGGTAGCAAAAGAAGCAAAAAAATTTTCCCAGAAAAACGATTGACCAACGAAATTTAAAGTGTACCTACAAAAAAAAAATCCTTGTACACAAGCTCGAGAAAGAAACAAACTTCATTATTGTCGACGAAACTAAGTGTTGGATCGCCCTACCTACGTTTACTACTATACGAAAGTACTGTATGTTTCTTCTATCGCAACGAAGCCAACCTAAACATAATAATCTCTTTTTTTTCATTGTCATTCCGCTTTCCACTACCATCGCCAACAATTTGATAGCTCTTTCTTGATTTAACACAAGACAACGCAATTCCATTTGATTCTTTCAATATAAGTGCTGGTGGAGTCAACGTTGCAACAAATATTAAAATCATAACGGAGCGTGTAAAAACATTTGTATAATGCTGACGCGGGGGCACTTACATCGAATCTCTTAATTGTTTCATTAATTCGACTAAATTGAAATTTTTATTTAGTAAAAAAAAAAAAAAAAAAACTATAAATACGAACAACAGTGAACAAATAAAGGATACGAGTCGAGCCTGACGGTTATTTGTTATTTGAACCACTTGTTAACCAACTATGTGTTGTTGAACAAGTTTATAAATTATTAATTAAGTTTTACGAGCATTTCAATGCTCTTTTTGCTCATACATTTGAAAATTTTTCATTCAAAACAACAGTTAGACGGTTAAAATATTAAAATATGTGATTCATCTCAAAATTAAGAAAGAAAAATGTAGAGATTACGATACGTGCTCGACGCTGCAACGACTTGTTAAATCAATTATCGTATTTTTTTTATTTACCTCCGTTCATTTCTCGTCATCAGCATTATATGCATTCGCGTACTACAATTAATTTTAGAGTCCACTTTCAATTTATTATATTTGTATATAATAATCGATACCTTATAGCTAAACTTTTTCTTAATTATATTTAAAAACTTCTTTGGCGATTATTTATTTAAAATATGTTCTATTTAAATTTATATATATATATATTTGTATAATATTTGTTTTTCTTCGTTACAGCAGTTTTTTCTAGTCAATATGTATATATTTATATGTATTTTTTATATTATATATTCATGAATTTAAATTTATTTGTTTATCATTGTTACTAGTTTTTCATCAATATCATCAGTTATAATTTTTTTTTTGTAGTTATTAGTAAAGTTGTTATAACTACGCTTTTAAACCTTTATCAATTGATAATTATAATCGGTATGCAAATAATGTATGTATGCACGAGATTTTTCCCTTTTTTTTTCTTGCACGAGGGACTCAAATGCGTCCTCTATGCAAGTAAATATGCATATGTGAGTGTGACTTTTTTCTCCTTTTTCGTATATAATATACGTGTTTCTATCTAAGTTATTATTACAGGACGAAATTCCAAGTCTCGTAAAATTATTACTAATATTTTTATATTCATACCTACATATACATGTACTATATTTTTTTCATTAAGTCCCTTAAAAATCTGCCTTCATCTTGAAGGTCATACGCCCATTTGATAAGCTGACCTGTGTATACAACTATGTTTACATGGGACTTTTTTCTTCCTTATACATCCACTCGGGACTTTTTTTGCTTTTAACATCCCCGCGAAGTTTAATATTTTTCACCACTTGAGGGCAAAGCGGACTGTTTCTCTTTATTTTGAATTTTATCTCATCTTTAATTCCAGACCATCTGTTGTTGATTAAAATCGACAAAGAAAAACAGCAGCTCGCTTTTCTTGTACCTTTGCGTGAATGGGAAAACACATCTAATTCAATGTAATTTCACGACATTCTGACAAGTGTTTTTCTTTTGCTCTGTCATCTGTATGTTGGAAAAAAGCTCCCTACAAAAACGAGAACCGTCACCTTCCCTCGATATCTGACATCGGTCTGTTCAACTTTTCGTAATTCGGATGTAAGTATAATTTTTTTGCTTACGCGCGATTTACAAGTTCGTAAACTCGAATCATTCAAATATTTTAGAAAACTACCGATCTAGGAGCGCTTTTTTATGTTATGCTCCGTATTAATTTTTAATTAAAAATTAAGGATTCATGTAGTTATTCGAGTGCGATACCCAATTTAAGCATTTAAATGGTTTAAGCGATTCAATGTTTTTTTAAATGTATTAATGAAGATACAAGAGTTGCATGAAAGGTCGAGTTTTTTGAACGATGCTCGAGTAAAAATATTTTATTAACTCAAGAATGGCGAAGAGTTGGTGAAAAAGTCAAAATTGGTCCCAGAAAGTAATCGTGAAAATGGGCCGGGTTGTCTGTGTTGGAAGCTAAGGAGAACGACTGAAATATGTTTTTGTCGTAAACACGCCAAGGGACACGAAAATCGGTTCATAAGTAACTCGGCAAAAATTCGAGATATGTGATTTCTCTTAATTTTTAATGATGAAGAATGCAGAGTTTGAAACCTGTCGATGAGTTTTTTTCAAAAGAGTTTTACAATTTTTCGATTTCAAGAGGTTGGTAGCAGCACGAGGTCAAGTTTGCATAGAAAAACAGCTATTTCCATATTTCTGGTCGTCAATAGAAAAAATGTATCCTACTTCCCAATATATTTGAGCCACTGGCTTTTGTTTCTGCAGCAAAAATTGTCATGCTGAAATCAATTCGTTTCTTCGATGAAAATTCTCAAGTGCCGTTCAGTCTGAAAGTCTTAATTTTCATATAGGTACATTATGTATACGTACACATTGATGTAATATAATTTATAATGATTGATGGGGATTGAAATTTGACCATAGTGTGATTGTTAAGTACAAAATCGGTTTTTGGCATATTCGATGATTGTGACTTTCGCGTTAATCTCACCCTATTATCTACGAATTTCTAGCCGTGCCTATTATACGCGAAATCGTGAGCAGAACAGTTTTTTCTTTCAATGCATAGTTAAAGAAATTTTTAAAAGAAAGTATGTTATTTCAAGCTATTTTTATTTACTTTTAAGTAGTCGTTTAGTAATCAGTTTTTCTTTTAAAGTGTTGTTAAAAAAATCTCTAAACAGTACGTAATTTCAAACTATTTTTTATTTATGTTTAATGTAGCCGTTTGGTAAAGAAAATAGTCTTTGAATGATTTTCTAAACTCAAATGTTAATTTTATGTATAATTTGAATTGGCTTCGTAAAACTTTTTTTAAAATACACGGTCCTGTTGCTATCGATGGTCAGTCAAACTGCATGCACAGACGATTGAAAAGGGGCTCTTTGTATCGGAAGAAAAATTTTTTTTCTATCCTCATTTTCATTTTAGTTATCGCTTCTTTTATTTTTTATTCCTGTTTTTTTTTTTTTTATCTATGTATAATAATGATTTACACAAATAACTGCAAAAAATGTACCCTGTTTCCTGAAGTCACCGACACACGTCGATACAATGTCGGTGACCCTGTAATTGTTATTTTCGTTAAACATACATTTCGTTCATAGTTGTTTTTCTGGTCTTAAATTTTTATTTTTATCATTGATCGTCAGTCCGAGATCCATATTCAGATTACATCTTGCAAACACATTAGCGTCTCAACTTTGCGTTAATGACAAAATTCGACTGCACTTTCATTGTTTTCTTCGTATTCCGACGATTATTACTCAAATATTCGCGTGTAAAGTTAAAAGTTAAGAGTTTATTAATGGATGTTTTGATGTAATTTATAATGATTTTTAATTGATAACAAGTAATAGACTGTTTTATTTAACATGATGAAATTGTTTTGCACAATGAGTATGAGTATTATGACAAGTGGGAAATTAGGTTGACAACCGTTATCCCGGTAAATTTAGTACACTTAAAATACATCAGAGCTTATTTTTTACTATTGTCATTGGTTCAGGTCTAGCACTTTTGTAGGTTTTTCTCTATAAGCAATTCTAAGTTGTATATAACTTATGATGCATTTAGAGTAGATTAAATGCACGTAGGTTTTTATCATAATTACTCTATTATCTGACTATTTTACTATTTAAATAATTTCAAACGAGATCATTTCAAATATTCTATACAATTAAAAAATCTATGTTTTATTTTAGTCACCAAAAATAAAAAAAATGTCATTATCTTTTACAAAACATAAACTGTCATTAGTATTACGTCGTCTAAAGTTGAACAGAACCATATCCAAGATTCATTACAATTTCATCATTTTTGCAACAAAAAATCTAAATGTCTATTTTTTGGGAGCTCTTGTAGTTTTGGCAGTTTCTCATCGTTAAAATAATCCAAGATACTTAATTATGATGCTTTTTTACCGTTTTCTGCAAAATTTATTTGACAGTTGCTTTAAAATTTCAAATCAGAAAACATAAGTATTGCAATTTGTCAAAAAAAACAGTCCATCACATATTTTCAAGCATTATTTGGCAAAGTTATATTATGTGTTAATGATTTTGTGACGCACTTATCTTTATACATCTTATGCGTTAGAAATACATAACACCAATGTTTTAGAAACTAATGCTCTTATTCACTTATTTCTTATGTAAAAATAAATTCGAAGCCACCCCTTTCTATATATTTGTATGTATTTTTATTAAAACTATGTTTTCTCCTTTTCTTATTATTTCTTTTTTATTAGTATTTCTATTTTTCATCCCTAAAACTCTAAAATATTTTTATTTCGTCGAATATTCCTTTTTTTTAATAGTTTGCAATTTTTTTCGTCTCAGCTTGCCCAGTGCATTTATTTTTTTGTTTATTTTCACGCGCTCATGTTCAAGTACTTTTCAAAGATGAATGCTATTCTAATTGGATATGGTGAAACATTTGTTTCGCGTAAAATATTAGTTTATGCCTGTTTCTGTTAACACACATTAGCAAAACTGTAAGTTAGTTTATATTTGCAATATTTATACATCGGTCACGGGTATGTTACCTTAACCATTCATTAAGTATATCACTTAATAGTGCAGTTTTTAGTTTTTTATTGATTATTTTTTTTTCTTACAAGCTTGTTTCTTAGTGGTAATAATTTGATGTGTATAGTATGTGCAAATGCATTTTTTATGCATGCTCGAGACGTGTTCAACTATTTATACATATTTTTTTTTTTTTTTTTTTAAACCAAAGCATGTGAATTTATTTACATTTTTTATTGAATATATATACCGAGTATTGATTATTCATCTCGTTAATCATTGACAAACACAAAAATTTTACATGTCTTTATTGAGATAAATTTTTAAATAGTAAAGAAAATTTTATTAAAATTCCTTTACTTTATTTCACTTCTTTGAAACTGCATGGACGTATTTGTTCTTCTGTTTTCTGCAATATTTTTAAGCCACAATTAATTTATCAGAGTATTATCGAGAAATTTTCCAACGATGATCGTAAAAGTATATTATTTGAAATAGTTGACTGAAATTTTCATAAGTATCGACTAATTTTGTATTACAATGTTCCTAAAATTTTTTTTCTCATTCACGTTTCATGAGCAACAATTTGTATTAAGTAATAGTTTTTAAAAGTTTTTAGTGATTTTAAAAAACTTTTTTGCCGCACATTGTATGGAAAAATACTACTGAGTCGAGAAAAATGGATTAAATTAAAATATTTTTCTAGAATTTAACAAAAAACTCATTGGTATCAAATAAAAGTAGCAAGTATTTTCAACGAAATATGTTGTCCTTTATTAAAAATTTCATTTACAGCCTTCTATTACATGATTAATCTTCATTCAACAAAAAATCGTGCTTATTCGATTAGTGTACAAAAATGTTTTTGTCGCATGATTAAGAAAAAAATATGAGTATTGTAAACCAATTATAAAATGTTTTCATTTTTGAATATAAAAGAAATATAACAAACAAATTTCTTGAAACAGTTAAAACAATTGAAACTGACCGTAAAGAATGAAAAAAAGCATACAATTGGTCAGTTCTTGCCACTGAGGAATGTTAAATAATACATTCTCATGTCAGTAGCATTTTTCTTTAAGGCTTATACTTCTATAAATTGTGTGCTCAGATTTCATCGCTGTTTCCATTGTATATTTTTTATTTTCCATTATCTCGTTACCTAGTTTAAAAATTTTTCGCGATTTTCGTCAGAAATTTAATGATCTAAAAATGAGAATATATATATTCTTGTATAATATTTTTTATGTGCTGCGTATTTTATATGTTGTGATTTTTTTATTCATTTTTTAAATGCAATTAATTACTTGATTAATTATCATTCGAATTTTTTTGTCTATATTATTATCTTATAAGGTATGGTTTATTTAGTGTTAATATCATAAATATAATCAAGTATAGATATAATTTTTTTTTTTTTTTTTAATTCATCAACCTTCAACATTTTCAACTCAGTTGAGCTACGTACGATCTTGTTTTCACTTTGTCTAACCTACTTAGCACAAGTATAAACGGAAAATAATTTAGTACTTTGAAAGTTTTGTTTTCAAAATCTCAAATCGATGAGATTTACATGATGACGCTAATCGGTATAGTAATTTATTAATTGCAAATACAAAATCTACGAGTATTTCAAATTTTATAAAATGATACAATCAACGCTAAAACGAGTAAAAAAGAACATTTTCCGTTTATCTAAAATTGCTGTTGATATCATCGACATTTTTTATTCCGCCCTCTGGGATCACCTGCTCAACGCTTCGTTCATTGTAACAACGCATAAACATAATTATTATTCGCACGATTGTTTACTCGCTTCATTGCGATAAAAAAAAAAAAAGAAAAAAAAAAACGGTAGAGGGAAAGAAAACTCGTCGCTCAGCGCGATTCTTATATGCTTCCTTCCCTGTAATTTTTCCTCCCATTTTAAACACTTGCTGATTAGCACGTGTGATTCCTACGTGGATTAGAGCTCGCTCGAGAATTTCGCGCACATGATATTATATTCGTACATTTGTATATTCGGACTCGGTTTTATTTCTCATCGCAGGTTTTTTTCTTTTCCTTTTTATATATTAGATTGCCTCGAAACAAAAATATCGCTGCAATTTGACTAGTTGTCACGTACCACCGCACAAGATATAGTCATTGTCGACGAAAAAATGGTTGTTCTCTTCCATTATTTTTACTCACGAAAATAACTTTTATTGGCAATTTCGTGTATATTTTTTTTTTTTACTTTTCACTTCTTTTTTTTTTATCGATTACTCTTTGACACAGACTATAAAAATAAATTTTTACAATTTTCTTCGTGGATTGCAATCCCTTTACAGTTATTTGTGTCTGCTAACATGAGATGTAACATTAAACTGTTTTGTTCACATTTAAGTAGCTTTAAAAAAAATCACAGGAACAATATCTGAGATCTCTGGAATTTACACATTTTTATGTCAATTCAAACGCAACGCCCCTTTCATCAACGTCTCTTTTTTCCTCCTTGGTGCCATTATTCTCACCTCCATACAATAACCGACAACGGGCGAATTCGAAAGATATATTAACTTTTTTTTTTGTTTGAAGTGGGTCTGGCAATAAAAAACACGCGTGCGTGTGATTCTCGAGTCCGCAGCCTCATATCGTAAAAGCGCCGGAATAAATTAAAAATCGTCGGCGCGAAAAATATCACGCTCCTTCTAAACTGACTCTTCTCACTTCCTCTCGCAATCTGTTTTGCTTGCATACCATCTCACTTGCATACTATCTTATTTACCTTTGTGTTTTTTGGTTTTTCTGTTTATTTATTTATTTATTTATTTTTTTTTTATTATTTCCACACTCACATTCGCAAAACTAACAAATTCATGATGTTATTGAGCTATAGCTAGAATAATTTACTAAGTCGCTAGTTTTTTTTTCCAGAATTCATATAATATATTTTTTTGTATTTATAATATATATATTTATATATATTTGTTATATACGTCTTTCAATAATAATTATTAATAATCGCAATGATAATTTTAATAATAACGCTTTCCACCACAATTCTGTGTGCTTGTAATTTTTGCCTCCTCTACTAGCGCCTCATTTGCGACACTTTCGAAATTCAATATCGTTTTTTCAGATTCTCCATTTTTCGTTTTCTCGTCGTCTTTATGTCAGTTGGACAATATTTTTTTTGCAATAAATGTACTAATCTGCTCGAAATATGAAAGTATGGTTATCATTTTTAATTGAAGAGCATTAAATATTTAATAAATACCACTTCATTTGCATAATCCTGTTGATTCTTTTTTTTTGACGAATTAAAAAAAATGTACTTTTAAACTACTCAAAAAAATATTTCTTGGATATTAAAAAAAATATATTAGCTACGAAAAAACTCAGTATGAATGAAATTATCTATTACTTTAAAAATCAACTCATCAATTATTAATTAATTGATTTAAAATACAAGCGTAGAAAACTATTTTTCAAGTACGTTTCATACTTGACAACTTGGCGCTATCTAATAAATGGGTATTCATAGGATGGTCATTAATGTTATTCATAAATTTCAAGTGTTCAAGTACACTTCCCGTATCAATTGAGATTTGAATTTTAGTTTTCTTCAAATCGCAGCCTATTTGGCATTTCCATTACAGATGCCATGTGTACAACATTTACGACCGAATGACTTTATTTTTCGAAATGGAGGTCATCTTAGAACCATCGATCTTCCAATCCGAATGAATCATCCGATCGAAGCAAAAGATGTGAAAATCGAAAATCCTTTGAGAGACGCTCGTTACACAAGGAGGAAAAATGTGCTTCAGAAAGTATATCGCTTCTCATTTTATATAGGTAGTTTTTTTATTCATTTAGTTTATAAATATAATTAGCGTTTCGCAAAACAAAGGTCACCAGAGCCGACTTTGTACGACCTCGTTTTTATCGCGACTTTATAAAACCTACTTTTTTTGTTTAATAATTCATTATGCGGTAGTGTATATATATGTATAACTTAAAAAGAACCACCGGCCAAGATTGACTAAGAGCTCACCGATCGTCGCTCTTACAAGACTAGTCGACGATCGTTCGCTCCGATTCTGTGGCATTCGCATCCTTTTTTTTTCAATTTTTTCTTCAATTTTTTTTTTACCGATACTGGAAGTTTCTGCACTCAAGCGGCCCGTCGAGCGTGACTAGAATTGTCGGGCCTTTTTTTCGTCAATATATATATGTATATGTATATTTGTTAACTTACGTTTATTATATATATACGCCTAAGTGACAACGGCGCGAAGTCCCCTGTATGTCAACGGCCAGCTGTTTCAAAAGAGTGCAACTCGAAATTCGTCGATTGAAATGGTCGTGTACGTGTATATATCAATGAATTTTCATATGTATAATATAATATATATATATGTATATATATATGCACGTATTCGTAATTTCGATCTGCACTCTCTTTCGTAGAGAGCCACGTTTCACTTAAATTCTAACTTTATTTCGCTTAAGTTAGATTCTATAGTAGTATGTATGTATATATATATATATAATATTAGTTGCGGCTGAAAGGATGCGGATGGGGGTGAAAGGTGAGGGGACTCGTTTAGTTTGTCGTGAACGCCGGCAGAGGCAGCGCATCGTCACAAGTTCGTTCTCTCGCTCAGATCGCACTTGAGCGAGATGGTATGAAAAAAAAAAAGAGTCCCGGAAATGATTCTAGTCGCGACAAATTGCACCGTTTCAAGTCCAGTCTCTCTGTGATTTTTTTGTTTTTTTTTTTGTTTTTTTTTGTTTTTTTTTCTTCGTATCTCGTGTTATTTCTGTATTTTTCTTGTTTCAATAGAACTTACGGACTAAGAAAAAAAGCTCCCGAGGGACGTGTTTTATATATATATATAATTTTTTTCCTTTTATCTTTTTTCATTCGCATTTATGTATATGTATATGCGTACGACTAGTACTTGAGTGAACCTTAGTGTGACGGGTTCGGACGAGAAAATTTCTCAATATCCCGCTCTTTCTCCACTATTCTTCTCGTCTCCACACTTGTCTCGCTTTTCGAACGCAATGGTACTTTTGCATTTTTTTTTTTTTTTCATGCATCTTAACCATCACCAAATTGTTTATTTAACTCTGCAAACCTTTTTGCTCTGCATGAAAAGTTGTGTTTTATCACTGTTCTTTGGTCTTCTGACTATACGTTTTTGTTTTGATTCTTCCACTACTTCTATTGTGTAGCAGCACTGAAAAAAAAAATGACTTTCGTTTTCATTGTCAGCACAGTTGTAACAACGTAGATGCTTCCGCTCACTCGAGGAAAGCTCCTCTCGACCACTCAGCTTCTCCCTCTTCTTTTTAATCCTAAAGAATTATCTATCTAGTATACTCGACTTTTACAGTTGAAAGCGTTATTGGGTGGATATCTGCAACACAGAAAAACTTTTTTTCAAACCTCGTCATCTTTGAAAAATTCATTAAAAATAACTGACTCAATTATGGGATGGAGAAATTCCATATCAAAGTTCTCCAATCCACAACCGATCCACTTAGTTAATAACAAAAAAAAAAAAAAAACGCACCTTGTAAGCTTTAACGTATGGCACAACCCGGCCCGGCTTATCTAAATTACGATGCTGGTTAATACGGCCTGCTGGCGTCCTTGGGCCTCTTTAGTTGCACTTTTAACCGTTTCATACCGATCTGGAAACCGTTCATCGCCTGGATCGCTGCCTGCGCGCATGCCTGATTGTCGAAAGACACGAAACCTAAAACACATTGTTACCATCATCATTATTATCATTGTTATTATTATAACTCATTTTAATAAAAATTTTTTGTACAATATTTCATTAAGAGCATTACAACATCGATGTTTTTCAAAAGATATTGTCAATTTAAACATCATCTCGATATCGGGTTATTGGGCTTATACTATGGGCTTTATAATAATGCGATGTATCGAAAAGTCGACTAAACTCGAAGTTAATTAAACTCATTTAACATACATTTCAATAAAAATGACATTCCAAAACCACTCGACTTTGCAATGTGCGTCTTGACAAAATCTTAAGGATTCAATCATGGTACTACTCCGCATGCCATCGATTGCAAGTTGTGATGTTACCTACGTACAATGTGATAGAATATAGGTTACAAATAAGTTAACATATAAACTTGCGATGTATCGAATAGTATTGGGGAGTATCGCAAAAACTTAGAGATATTATCGCGATTTTAGATGTATCGAGAATTCGATGTGAGATTATATCACTCTAACCTCAAATCCTGAGTTGAAACTTTATGAATTATTTATACATTGCATTTTTCAATTAAGTCCTTGAGTCGATTAACATTACGAAGATACGGGTACTTGGTATCCTTAAAAAATAGTTCCAATTTACAAATCAATAACATCGATAGTATCGACGATACTCAGAGATATCGATATCAAGATATAAGTATCGATTACTCGAGGTGTCACCCCAATTGTTGGATTGTTTAAATTTTATTCTTCATTTGAAAATATCCGGGAAACCTACAAGAAATCGTGGATTTCTCCGAAATAATGATCCGTATCATGGCCACGAAGTTTGAAAGACTCGATGACTTGAGAAAAAGTTGCGCGTGCCAGATATATTCCCCGACGAAATCTGCTTTGCCGTCACATACAACTGCGCGCTGCACTATCTTGGGAAACTTTGTCGAGCCACTACCCGCCCCTAATGATCGACTTTGCCGAGCTTTCAGCGAAACTAGGGAAAAACATCTTTCGACCCCCTCCCCCTCATCCGATAGGCGAAAAGTTTTAATAAACGTTTTCGCGAGGCCGAAGTTTCAGCGCGGATGCAAAAGGCTTTCGGGCCGCGATAACGAAGCCCCGTAGCTTTGGCTGTAAAGCCAATTTCCGTCATTATCTTCTTTGCCGACGCAGCAGCGAGAAAACAAAGGGGGAGGGGTAAAAAAAAAGTTCTCAAGGGATCTTTGCCGAATCTGATTCTTTTTCACTCAAATTTCCAAGTTCACGTACGTACGTGAGCGAATACAATGATTCCAGCTCATGGTTGAAAAAAGAAAAAAAAAACGATGAAAATATATACAAATACAGTGGATGGCCGAATCATTAAATAATTTAAATACAATACGGAGGAACACATTATGTACGAGCAGATCTTTCAAATCCGAAAGAATTTACGAGTGTGATAAATTTGCTTCCCGCACAAGTTGTAACTTGACAGCTCTCGTCGTACGTCTCTTTCTCCTGGGCCTCTAAACCAACTCTTGGCGTGTATTTGAAATCTCTCGAATCCCTTTAATAGGATTTTCGCGAAGGACTCGGTTTTTCTTTATCTTCCTTTCCCCCGAAAAAAGCTCATATCCTCAGATCGGCTCTTAATCGGCGAGCGATCGGAAATTACAACTCGGGCTCGACGGAATGACGCATTTTCACCTCCGAGCGTCCCCATTAGGGGCTTCGATTTGAGCCAAGGATTTAGCTCGTCGTGGATTTTCTTTGCCTCCGAGGATTCGTCGAAATAGGCGGAGAATCGGAGAGACCGTTCTTTATAGCACTACTACAGAGGTATTTTTTTTGTTCTATTTTAGTGATCACTTTTTCTCGTGGAGAATTCGGTCTTGGCATGAAAAAAATTCTATCAGGTGTGTTCGATAAAATTTGAAAAAATATTTATTGCCTTTTACCCTCGTCGTTTTGTTCATAATTATAATAATTTTTGATGATTCATCTGAGGAGCACGAAGCACAAAAAAATTTTTTTTTAGCTTACTTGTTAAACACAGTGAAACGAAAAAAAAAAAAAAAAAAAAAAAACCCAACATGATTTCAACACAATGACACATGATAAGACAGTTATATGCACGAATACGTAAAAAGCATCTTTCACATAAAAACATTGAAGAGTTTACATATCAACAAGATCTACGACTTAATAAGCGTACAGCCACTTGATTCAGCGAGGTTTTTACCCATGTGCTGATAATTTTTTCATTTTTCTCGAATAATGACTCTTTTTTTGGCGATGGAAAAAAATCTAGTGGATTAGCGCTACCTGGATACGATAATTCGAAATTTTTCAATTGTTGGTGCATGGAACAAAAATATTAATTAAAGGGACTCATGACTTTTTTTTTGTCAGCTTGACTCGGCTTAAAAGGGCTTCCCTTTGACTTTGGCCCTTTTTCGGATTTTTTGTGGATATTTTTTCGTGCGTTTTTTCTTTTCATTGATGATGAATACCGGCTAATTGGAAGAAAAAAAAAAATAAGAGAAAAAAATCTGTGCTTCGAAATGAAAGTATTATTTCTCTTAGTTATCAAGTAGAACAATTTTTCAAGTAAAAAATGGGATGTCTTTATCAAATCTTCGAAAGCTTGTTCACGCATATAGGTGATTTTGGAAATTTTTTCGACCAATTTTTAGTTGAAAAAGAAAAAAAAACATTTCTTAGGGGGCCTTATAGTTTTTACGAAATATTTTAATAATTTTATCACTACGAATTAAAAAAAAAAATTTGGTAATTATATGCTCATTTTAAAATATCTTCACGACTTTTCAAATTTTTTTTATTACATTATAAATATTATACTTAATATTAATAAGTGTTATTGTAATTTTCTTTTAATTTTACAAATTTTGCCGAAAATAAGGGCTTTCCATATAAAATACATATGATTCATATTTAATTGAAATAAAGTTGTAAAAAGTAATATTTCATCTTGATCTTCCTTCCAATGCATAAGTAAAATATCCAAAAAATTCCTTAAATAATATATTTTAAATAATGTATTATTATTTAAAAAATAACAAACCTCCTTTAATATTTTGAATTGAAGCTTTAATAACTAAAAAAAGTCTTACAAACATTCTAATAGTACATTTTAAAAAATCTAAAAAAAAAAAAAAAAACTAAAATATCTTTAATTTTTTTATTTTCAAACCTAAAAATCGGTAAAAAAAATTTTTTTTTTCGTAACCAAAAAATCGGTAAAAATTCCTAAAAAACGGCACTCAATAAGATTAAAATTCTCCAAAATTTTCGTGGATCGTAATCAATTTATGAAACGAGTCAATCTCGTTCGCACAAATGGTTTTGACTTACCGAAGCACTTGCTTTGATTGGTGGCGCGATCGATGAAGACCTTGGACGAGATGACGTTGCCAAAGGGTATGAACATCTGCATGAGTTCGCCATCTCCGAACTCCTGGGGCAGGTGGTAGATGAAGAGGTTGCAACCTTCGGGTCCTGATATAGAGCATCCTATCATATAAACCAGAGCACATCTAAACATCGAAACTTGAAGTATAATACTCGAGCTGGTGAGAACAGCACTTTGCGTGTTTCTGTTCCATTATTTTAGCGTGATGGCGACTTTCTTGAAACTTGAAATTTCGGATGATTGACTGTTTTTTTTTTTTTTTTTTCCTGTTCATTCTCATTGAACGGCCGATAAATGATCAATGGCATGAATGAATGAATGTGAGAGCGAGCGAACCGCGTGATTCTCTTTGTTAAAGAATTTTGACTGTTTTTATTTATTTTTTTTTTTCTTTTCCATGTACATGGCCTGGGCTGATACAATGACTGATGGCTGATGCGCATGAGAACGTGGACGTTTAGTGAAAAGCTGGCTCATACATAAATATGTATATACATATATAAACGAGTACATGCGATTAAATTTTGATTTTCATTCCGATGAGAGGTGTTATATGCAATGATGATTCCCATAACGTTGATAAAGCAAAAAAAAAACCAAAAATATTTGTGATTAAACAAAAAAAATAAAATAATATTACAGAACGCTTTAATGTATATTGACAGTAATTCTGAACCAATACTAAAAATAAAGATATTTTTTTTTTAATATCGAGGAAATATTTTTTCACAGTTTTATGTATAAAACAAAATTTTTCAAAGAAAAAAATTCAAGTATCACACATCATGGAATCGTAGGAATCTATTGTTTCCCAAGTTCGTAGCATCGACGCACTCGAATAACTAAAAAAATTTCCGATAGCCCAATTTTTCGCGATTTCATCGCAGATCTCACGTTATATCTTACACGCGAGAGCAACAGCATCAGTTGTTTCGAGCGTCACGACAGTTCGTTGAAAAAACTCTCAATTCAAGCAATTTTCTTTAAAAAAACGCTGAGTATTTATACTTTCAGTATTTACAGACATACACACGTACACACAATAGTAATAAAAAATAATGAGGATGTTGTACATAAGATGGCATGGATGAAGGTAGAGTACAAGTGATACAATGGTGAAGTAATGAATTTTTTTTCTTTTTTCTTATACTTTGTATTTAGAGTAATAATAAAATTCGCCTTTACATATGATTATTATTATCCCTGACTGAGTAGACAAGTTTCCCAAAAAACTAATAATTACTAGTAGAATCAATCAACTGTAGATACTCATTAATTTTAATTAAACGTGGTACGAATGATCCCACCTAAAAAAAATTCACGAACCTAAGCCACCTGATGTCTTCTTAACGACTTGCGTGTCGTAATTTCGGCTAATGCACGCGCGCACCCTGCACGCGGAAAAGGATAGAGGGCTCGCCTAAAACAGGCTCTGTGCAACTTTGCCGACGTGCGTCAATTAGCGGCGATTGCGACGAAAGGGAGAGAAAACTTGCGCTTTTACGTGTCCTCGCTTGATTATCTTTTAAGTACTCGTGTTTTTCGCGTATCCGAATTTTCAATATCATTTTAAAATTACCAAGTTATTTACATTTGGTTGGTGTATAATTTTATCCATATATGGGCATGATTTTAAAATGAATTGTTTTATTCTATTACACGTGGGATTTACGAGGCTCGATCGGATACGCTATATCGGGGTTTTTATAAGCTGCCTTTTTGTTTGCGATGTCATTTATTTTATCAATTCGGTTAATGAAGCCGAAAGCTTTTGGGTGTTATGTTATATATGTTACGTATCGAAATCGCCCGCGTTTTTGGCTTTAAAACACCAATCAGCCTACGACAGTGAATGCAACAATAACATTAATATGTACGTGGATATATATAATCTGCAGAACGACAACGACGAGCAAATTGGATTTGCTTGCAACCATTTATACAAATGATAAAATAAATATTAATCGAGTAAAATGAAGATTTAAAAAAAAAACAATACACATCGTTTAGCGATAAATCGAATGTCAAATATTATATTTAATATCAATGTATGCAGACAACAATGATGTTCAACAGTGATTGTAAATACACTCTTCGTTGGTGATTTCGTTGCCTCGAATTTGTGTATCATCGTTGCTTTCATATAAACGTTGGAAATTGATGAATCATGATTTTCGTGTATGTTAATACAAATACATAAACATGGATAAAATGACACAACAATATGAAAATATCGACTAATAACACCAAACAATCAACCAATGAGCTTTTTGACTGTTGCGATACTGATGTGTCGAAATATAATGTATCGAATAATAACAGTAATATATAATGTAGTCGTTAAGCATCAAAACATATTGTTAAACATCGGCATATCTGCATGCATCGCTCTTATCGATTAATGGAAAGTATCGTATAATATTTTTCGCAGACACGACTATTTTTATTCGAATAGATGTGCTTGAAACATTTTCTCGACTCCAAAACACTCATATAACACTCAAGTGTCATTAGATTGATTAATTTTTTTTAACTCTTCCGTATATACAAGTGCGAAAACAAAGGCAAAAATATTGTAGTTCATAACCTCAACGCAAGTGTTGTACATAACCTCAATCATACACGTGTCTGGCAGCGAAAATAAGGAAAAAAAGGAGAAAAAATTAACGTGACATCAAACATATTTTTCACCGAGCAAAACCGTAAACCAAATTACACGCACTTTACCATTTCCCCCTTCGCCCCCCCCCCCCTAAATTTGGCGCTCAACGCGTCCACGCCTGAAATTCGCCGGCCTTTAAACTGAGGCGCACAATTGAATTTCGGCTCGGGCAAAATAGACTTGAAAAGCTACAGAGCGAGACAGATGGAGGGAGGGGGGGGGAGGGCGCAGGAGCTTAACGAAGGCTGATAATGAAATTTGTACTCTGAATCCTTGAAACTGATTTAGCCTTTCATTTTCACCCAGACAAGCGTGCGTGTTCTCTCTCTCTCTTCTTTTAAGTGAATTACCGAGCGTATAAGGACCCCGCAAAAGCCCCATTTGAATTTCCGAAGCTGTACATCTGTATACCACTTAGGCTTGTTTTTATTTATTTTCTCAGTTCTTGTCTCTTTTTTTTTTTTTTTAATTTACAAAACAAGCAATGAATATTTCATCAACTATCGTTTCCAGTAAGTATACAATGGCAATGAAAAAAATGTTGGGTTGTGAATTTAATTTAAAAAAAAAAATTATTTAAGTTATTATTAAATGTGTTGTCTCAAATGTTTTTAGATAGTACAGCAAACAATCTCTGTTGTGCCATTGTCTTAAAAATGGATAAAGAGTTAAAATTTTAGTCAAAGTAAAGTGAATGTAGTAATAGTGATGATTCTGTATGGTAGTCTTTATTGTACGATAAGAAAAATTTAATTAAAAATACACAGTAGAATCATGAATTTTTAATATTAAATGGTCCAAGTTTAAACACCATCAGCCACGGGGCAAACTTTCCGAATAATTAAATTTCTGTTGTAATTGTCAACGTCGCTAACAAAATTGACTTAAAAAAAGTTAAGGTAGCGTGGGTCTCGTAACTCTTTCAAACTGTAATTTAAAAGCGTCGGGGGAAAAAAACTGGGGTCCTATGTACAACGGCAAGCGTTCAACAATTAACCAAGAAAATAAAGTACAAATTGACGAAAGAGGCAGGGGTAGCGGAAACTCGACGGAAAATCCAATCTCTAGTAGCTCCAGTAGAGTAGAAAAAAAAAAAAAAAAGAAAGAAAAAAATAGAGGAAAAAACAAAGGAACAGCAGTGTGTACGACGACATCAGGAAGGAAAAAGGGAGCCTTAAGATAGAAAGGGAGAGAGGCTCGCGGTAAACTTTCCATTAACAGTGGCAACGGGGGTGGAGGGCGCATAACAGAATCGCCACGGCGAAAGTAATTAAAACTTTCGTTTTATTTGCATTATCTCATTGTAAATACATCGTATACCTACTCTAATAATGGCGAGTTGTTAATTGCAATTAGAGGCCGTGCTCGTCCCTTCCGTTCCGCCTCCTTCGTCTCTTTTTTAGTTTTTCAATTATGAAAGATCCTCTCTTTCTTTTTTCTCTCGATTTTCGAGAATCGTGGAATACATACAAGATTTATTTTTTTTTTTTATTGAAAAAAATTTTTTTTAATTTATTTTTTTGATTCCGTTTTATTATAACTAATTTTGACCTTAATCAGTAATCACCAAAGATTAGAATATATGCCAAAGTGGTGGATCATTCGACTGACAAAGAAAAGACATCTTAATGCTGTGTTAGAATAACTCGAATCTTCGTCTTTAGCTGAAGATATACCTATGTATATAAAATTGTGGAAAACTTTAATGCTCTGTATTTTCTCAGCAACCTCTAAAAACAATCGATAAGTGTGATAATGCTCACGTTTTTTGGTCATTTTATTCATATTTATTTAAAGGCGATTTCTATTTACTCTAAAAAGTATTTATTTGCCCGTCTTTTTTCTTCTTCTTACTTTCAACCCAATTTATTTAATAAAATTTTCACCTCTTAATCTTTTTTCAATAAAATTTGTGAAGCAATTCACTGATATTAAGAAAAATGAAAATTTTTTCGTTTAAAAATAGAAATTTGCAAATTGCTCTAAAGCTGGAACAATTTTTTTTTTACTAAAAAAGTATCACGAAGAAATATATTTCATTACTTATTCGACGTGCTACTTTCTCAATAAAAATAAACTTACAGTTAGTAAAATACAACGACGATGGCAACAAAGTAAAAGAAATATGTTATGTACACAGAGTTATAGTGCGATGACATAAATTCAATACAATGAACATGTAAAATATAATAAACAACACATAAATAATATATATATATACATATGAATAACAATGTATACATATATATGGATATTAGTATACAAGATGAAAAAGGCGGTTAGTAATTGATCCTCGGGTGATGGATTTTTTGGTTTGGTTAGTTGTTCGTTGCACTTACCTTCCCTCTGTTGTGGCGCTACCGCAGGCATCGGCTGGGGAATGGCTTGAGGAAATTGTCCATAGACGGCGGAATAAGCTGCGACAGTAACAAATCGACAAGATACATCATTGGTCTATCCAACATCCATCCAGATGCAACGTGATAATTTTTTTTCCTTTTAATTTTTAATTGCAACTTGGCTTTTTTCTTTTTAATTAAAGTTTTTTTTTTTTTTTTTCAACGCAAAACACGTATACACGAAGAAGAATACAACAGTAATTTTTAACATTAAATTACTCTATTTGTTTTTTTTAGGGAGATTTTAATAATAATTTTACTGTGGAAATTCCTGCATTGACGCAATATCACAACATTACCGTTATATTACGCTAAAAACTATTGGAATTATTTTTCCCCGGTATATATTTGAATGGTAGTGTTTTTGAGATTCTCAAATATTGCTTAGTAAATATTTAATTTAAAAAAGGGTTATAATTGTAACATCGCACTAAATTTCCATTTTCGGGTAAAATTTTGCGACGCACATTAGGTCGCTCAACAGCGAAGCAGCAATTTCATACAAACATCCCAGGCAAAACTGCTCCGCAAATTCGGAATCCCATTATCGGTATAAAAGTTGGAGCGCGCAGGCAGCAAAAATATTACGTGCAACAAAATATAACAAATTTGCAGTTCTACATCGTGGCCACGTTCGCGGGACGGGAAGGGCTTTTGACGAAGTTATCGAAAGTTAAACTGCCGCGTGGGTAATTTTGACCTCGAAATTTTCGTTCCCCGGAAACTTTATTGATTAGGCGAGTCGCGAAATTAATGTGCCGTGGCCTAATAAAATTTCTCAGACGCGAAAATTGATAACCAGTCGAGCTCCCACCGAAAGTTCCTTTGAATTTCACGATATAGTTTGGCGGTCCTTTGACAGGAAAAAAAAAATTTTAATGGGAATACTTTGTAAAAGTTCATTATTAAAACACAACAACCCTACATATATTTTTCGAGTAAAATTCCAAGTTAGGTAAAGCAATTATATTTTTTTTGAAATCAAAGGGAACACTTTTACGTTTTATTCCCAAAACGAAACTCACAATATATAATTCAATTCACGCGCAAAACTTGATAGAGAAATATTTTTACTATTCATTTTTTTTTTTAATAGCGTACAGGTGAAGGTAAATTATTTTTTTACGTAACCTTTGATTATTATTTTTTTCCCCAACACTGACGGTGTACAAGAGGGGGTCGTCCGGATATCTGATAGCCCTTCGGAGTCAAAACGCGCGCCATTAGAACAGGATATCAGTCATTACAGTGCATGGTGAGCTTGTAAAGGAGGAGGGACTGGAGGGAGCGCAGTGTGTATAGACGTGGGTGGGGTTCGAGTGTTCTGGCGCACGCGAGAGTCGCGTGTAAACGCGATACCCTTGCAGTGCGGGTGCTTATTAATTATGTCGTTTGGAGCAAACGAGGGTTCTGTTTTTACTCGTTATTTTAGCACTATATATGGTGTTGGTTGCTAATATTTTTATTTTTATTTTGCTAACTAATTGCGTACTGCTGAGTGTTGAAAGTTTTTTTTTTTTTTTTTTTTTACAGTTACGTTTGTTTCACGGATTTAATAAAAACTCGTTACTTAAAAAATGTGGGGGATCAAATTAATGTTTTAGGAGGAAATATTTTTTATTTTTCATGATTAAATTCTTAAAAAAACTCTAACACTCGTATTAATTTTAAGAAATACACATAAGTAAATAAAAAAAAGTGTTTGTTTATTTCATATATATTTAGGACTGATAATTTAGTGAATTTAAAGTTATTCTTGAATATAATCATACGAAATAACATAGACATTGATTTTTCGTGCAAAGTATACTTAAACTCAATATATAAACAGAAATAAAATCATACAAAACAATTAATGATAAATATAATCGACGATCAGATATCTATATAAATATATATAAAATACAACGTTTAAAGCATGCTTAACAAATATAACGTTTAACATCCCCACGTAACACCTATATGATTAATATGATTATTTTAACAATTTTTACTGTTTAATTAAATTTTACTCTCATTAGCAGTGAAAATGAAAAAAATATTGATAAATTTCAAATGTATCTCTAAAGAACTTTTATTAAATTGTTTATTTAATAAAATTACAACATCTACGTAATTATGACAGTCTTCAAAATTTTCTGTCAAACCAAATTTATTATTATTATTTCTTATCATTATCATTGATTGTATAGCCCAAGAATAAAATGCTTTGAAATATTAGTCCCAATGTGTAACGAATATTTTATTTTGATAATTGTTTTTTCTTTCCTTCGATACGTTTTGCTGAAAACGCTTTTTTAACATGGAGAGCACGACTCTTTTGAAAAATAATTTCAGTGTAGAAGATACGTGAATGCGTAAATGAACACATGTTTGTTGCTTACAAATTTGTTGCGGATAATTATTTATATATACAGACGAATGAAAAATGAGTTTACCACGTTTTATAAATTAACAAAAATATTTACAATACACAAAAAAAGTTGTGCATGCACATGCAAGCGCCTGCATGATGACTATTCCAACACTGTATGAAAGGTATTTTTTACGACGTTTTTATATACCTCTTCGTACTTTATATTTTTCATCTACGTGTGGCAACCGTTTAAATGTTTTTTTAATGAATCATGTTATTGTTATACCTATCTTTTGGAGAAATATTTATTTTTAAATAAACTTTTAGGTATTGTATATTATGGATTTCATGTCACCTTCACGCTTGATTTATACCACATGACGATTTGAGGTAGACGCAAAAATTTGTTTTCGTTGGGTTTAAAAACAAAAAAAATATATCACAGACAAATGGATTGAAAAAAAAAAGAAATTGTTGATAATTCTATGCTGTATGCTTGACGACGGGTACTTACCGACCCCTGGGTAGGGTTGCATTCCAGGATACGCGGCTTGGTGCAGCGCCGCGTCCCCGTTGTGTGCTTGAAGGGGCAAATGAAGGGCATCTACACTTCAGTAAGCTCAGCTCTTATCAAAAGGATGTGACTTAACCTAAATGTCCCTCAACCGTCATTATTGCACTCTAACATTTCAACCATGAAAAATCCACTGATACTCTTAGACGTGTAAAAGTTTATCTTGCAAAAATGAGGGCTGAGGGGCATTGTTTTGCGAAACCGCTGTCACGATTCCGTGAGTACTCACTATAGGTTTGGGGCGAAAAACTGCCATTCGTGTAAGGATCATTCGAACCAGCTGAAAGGGCTGTCTGGCCGTTGGGCGTCTGTGCCGCCATGTTGAAGTTGGGCATCGTCGGCGAAGGCAGAGATGGCAGTGCCCCGTTGACTGGTTGCCCTGAACCAGTACCTACAATTACGTCTAGTTAATGATCGACATGTTTGGTGCTTAATAAGAGAACTTTGGGTTTGTCAAAATAATCCCAGATTGTTCTTCTTTTTCATCGTGTTTTTTACCTCTTTCGGTACTAAATAACTAAAATTAACTGAGGTTATAGGTAGCTGTTTACGATGGACTAAAAAAATTGTCAAAAAGTAATACGTAGCAGCAATTAGATATGGCCTGTAGGTTATTTTTTTTCCTATATTCGATTATGTTTATTCTAACCTCTAATTTATCTCAACACTATTTTAGAGCAGAAAGTCTGAAGAATTTTTAAAAATTTAACAGAGTTATATGAAATAAAATAGACTACTATATAAAACATTCTCTTTAAGGAGGTTGACGACCTTCAATGGGAAGTGTGGGATTGAGTTCCAACTTTTTGTTTCTTTTAGGTTAGAAATGCATGCGCCATTAGCTGCAATTTCATCGAAATCTGACTGTTGATTTTGTTATGATTTTATAATAAAAAAAACATTTTTCAAAATTTTTATTAAAAGGTAACTAGAAAGTTAAGAAATTTGTATCTATAATTTCTCACTTAACCTCAATACAAAGGTTTTAAACCCTGACATAAATCTTTTTCATTACTTTATTGGTCTGTATACCAAATTTTAGAAATAAACTGTTAGTTTCTAAAAATAGTCAACCCCCTTAAGAGAAATTTAATTTTTCAACTATATTTATTATAAGTAAATAAAAATAAAAAAAGTACATAATCCAAAACAAATAACCTCAAAAAATACAATAAGTGCATGATTAAAAAGCAATATTCGCGCTTCAGGATTTCGATGAAGCTCAATGTACCCTTTACTATCTCTTTTGTTTGTTTCCCAAACTCTTGTCTGGGTTATTGTCCTTTTTTACGGTACTGCGCGCACAAATATACGTATACACAAACACAAAACTTTACATGTATTTCTTCGTCGAGGTCCATATATTTTGATGGCGAGGACACGACGAAATCTTGCAAGTAAAACTTTTCATGTATACACATGTACGTATACATTCAGTGAATCGAATCTCGTTTGCGATACCGAGGGCGTTTTACAACTTTCTACGCCATTAGCCCTGCTGCGAAATGCATTTTACAGCCCCCATCAGCCGCGTCTTCGCGACAAGGTACTAGTATTACCAGCGTTTAAAAGCTTTCCTGGGATATTACAATACACACACAGTACACAAATATTCATCCCGCCGTGCTATTTCATTTTTTCATTTTTTTTTCTTTCTTTTTTTTAAAAAAAAAAAAACCAACCTCATCTTAAGCTATCAAGCACCAACTTTAAACGTTGTATTTGACACAACATCAATTAACATTAATGTTTGATACACAGAGTAAATGGTTATCAATTGGTTGTGTGGATAATAAAATTAACGTATGTACCGGAGGTGGGTGGCACGACCGCGTTCGGTATACCATTGAGTGCATGGGGCAGTTGGCCAGCTGCCAGGGCTGCCATCGGACCGATGTACGTCCCCTGGGCTGTTGCGGCTGCCATCAGGGCCGCCTGTTGCTGTGAAATTCGAAATAAAATAAACTCGTTACTAATGAGATTTGTTTGTTTGTTTATTTGTTGAATAACGAGAAGCTCAACTTTTTTTCTAGCGTGGAAATAAAATTGTCCCACTTTTTTCTTTTTTCTCGAAGAAAAGAATGATAAAGGTATACCCCAAGCCGAATGAAAAGAAGGAAGAAACAGGGCAAGCTTTCATCTCCTGCGCGACGACGTCATTTGGTGTCGTTACGTAGGAGGCGAACAAAGCAGCTTCCCACATATATGTACGTGGCTTTTCTGTCCCCCCCCCCCTGGCCTCGTATTGTATATGTAAGAAGATATGCTTCACGTCATCGGTCGGCTAACAAGGTTCAAAAGAATGACGCGACGTGTATACCAACCTGAGCATAAGCTGCTCCGTAAGGGCCGAACTGGTTGAAGACGAAAGGGTTAATGAGGCTCATGTTCCCGGCCATTTGCTGCATACGTCTTAACTGTCTTTCTTTCTCAGTGTCTGCGTATTTTACCACAAGACTGGACGATGCACCCTGTAACAGAGATTTCAAGGGCTCATTTCGGATTTTTTTTTTTTTTTTTCTAATTTTGCTTTTCTCTTTCGCACTTTTTGTCCTCTTTTCAAGGTGTTCCTGAAATTATATAAACAATACAGTATCTTAATTTATTTTCTTGCTCATCAAATAATATCTACAATTGATTCCTTTTACAGCACAAGTATGGGCACACGTTGCAGGTACACCTCGTAACTTCAACTCATTTTAGCCTCCGTGACTCCCTGTTTCGTCATAATTTGAAGAAAATATATTTCAATCCAAAATTTCAGGTATTGCCGGCCAAAACGTTACTTATTGCCCTGACATTTGGAGGTATTCAAATCACACCAAGCCAATCGATTTATGATTTAAAAAAGCTTTAACACCAGAAAATGTTTCCCTTTAAAAAAAAAAAAAAAAAAAAAAACAATTGTACTTAATAACTTTACAAACCTTAGGCCGAATAAATATACGATGAAGTGGTAATTGCTTCGAGCACAATCATTCATTTTATGAGCGAAAGTAATTCCAAAACGCCTCGTAATTTTCTAAGACCACTTTTTTCGCGTGTAGGTACCCCACCAACAAAAAGGTAAGGATCAAACGACGTCTTGTAAAATATGAACGGGACATGGTACGAGGCTTGTAACGACCATACATATCATAAGGAGCAACAGGTGGTCAGCGTGAGCTCATGAAAATAATATGATACAACCCACTGCAGCTTCTCTCTCTCTCTCTCTCGCCTGTAGTGATGTGTCATGTATTCGCGTTTGTCATCATCAATGCAAATTTCTTGCGAGCGTGCCTGTGCTCGTACAACGACTGACGTGACGTCACGCTATTGCACTCTGTAGACGCGTTGGTGTATATATATATAGACTTTTAGTCACGCGAATTCCGTCGCGTTTACGTGGGCAAACAACTGGCTTTGCTTTTGTGGGTATTATGCGCTCGGCGTTGTTTCACTCGGAATTGGATTACTGAATTGTGATCTGGTGATTTGATATACGGGTCGCATGGAGAGTATTTTATGACAGAGGAAAACGCTAACGCTGATCGTTGGTCACGCAGTGGTAAGTGATTTCAAGGGGTACATCTGGTTTGCTATTTAGTTAGTTTTCATTTTTTATTCAAACTATTTTTCTATAAAACAATGGACAATTTTTAATGTATTAACTGTGTGGGAAGTAACTTTGCCCTATCCGATCGATTGAGCTTACATGAGGTCAGAACCAGACTATAGAACATCGGATTACGTGTAAGTAGATTCAGTAAAGCTTTTGTCGGACAATGCAGGGCTAGTCCAAACGTTGCATGTCTGATTAGTGGAAAAGGTAATGCTATGGGCAGCCAAGGATTTGACCATTGCTTCCAGTAATGCATACATGCATCCATCGCCCATTTTTCTTTTTTGCGTGAGATAATGTGGCAGTCCACAATGAGTTGGATATGGATAATGTAAGGTGTACTATACTAGTCGATTAGTCAACATTGAAATCAAAATAGTATCAAGTACTGAAATAAAAAAGTTGTTTTCTCGAGTCTTACAATTGAATAAGCATCTTTCAAATATTTTGAACACATTTCCTAATAGAAGGATGATTCTAAAAAATTTCAATAAATAGAATAAATGCCTATACGCGTAGCTCCAACACGATAAATAATCACTTGCTTTTCACTTGCGTTTATGGTGAAATGGAAATTTTAATGAGCATAGCTGTGTGCTATTTTTCCAATCGTAAGGACGTCGTTCATTGTTCGAAGGTACCGTTGAACATCCAATCAATACTCTGTTTACGAATGTACTTGGTACTCATATTTCAAGAAAAGAAAAGTCAGAACTCACCTAATCTGGCTCGTTTTCCGGATTCGATCATCGGAAATAATTCTTTCATCGAACCATTCTTTGATCCATCGGTAAATTTTTTTTCAATTACTGGCGTAATATAATGCCCTCTCCTATCTTTTTTAGAGAAAATAGGATCGGAAGCTTATGCATCATCCGTGCCCGTGCACATAGATAATACACAGACGAGATCAAAGTCACAGCAATTTACATCCCACCTGCAAGCTAGCCGATAGGCGATCGGCTAATAAAGAGGGACGGAGATAGATGAAGGAGTACCTCCGTGTACGTGTATAGTGATAGCACTAGTTGTGGATGTATAGTGGGTACGTCGTCGGCTGCATGTAGGTATATACACACGTATCAAACCAGAGGAAGCCTCATTATTGGAGGATTACGGATTATTAGCCTCTTCCCGACCTCCCGCCCGCTTTTCGAGCGAAGAGCTTTAGAGTCGAGAGGGAGAGATTGGGTGGGAGCTTCTATCGCCACTTCGTTATCGGTCGAGCTGCTTCTTTCCTTTTTTTTTTCTTCCTTCTCAAAAGCAACCTCATTATCGCCGGCTTGTTGCCTCGTGTTGCCGTTTACGAAGCGGTTAAGACCGGCTTTCGACCTTGCTCGAGGAAATTTTTGCGAAACTCGTCAATTCTTTGCGTATCCAAGATCTCTGGAGAATTGTTGTGGTTACATGATCAAAGCTAAAAGTTTTTTTGTAAATGACATGTGATTCAGCATAGTTTCCAAGAAAATATACGATGCTCTAGGGTTGTCTTTGGAGTATCAGACACAAATACTGCAGTTCCAATCAGAAAAGGTCAGCCTTTTTTACTCTAGCATCACTTTTTACCGTCTCAGGGTGTAGTAAAACTGTGACTCTGTATTTTATGTTCCAAGCTCGTTCGTCCCAGAAAATGCATTTGCATGCGTTGCGTAAGTAGAATAGGACGAGTACTTGCAGCTGCTGTGCTGTTCAGAATTCCGATGTTCGCATGGCAAAAAAGGGCAAAAAAGGACGAGAGAGCAGAAAAAACAATAACTGCTGAGCTACGTTATCCTACCCTCTTTGCACGTGTATTTTTCCATTGACTTTGCATTTTGTATATCGTGGGGTGGAAGTGTTCAAGGGTTGTTCGGATGATTATTCATGGACTTCTATTGTAAGAAAACCTTATTGATATGTTAGATTTAACTATGACTAAATACATCTTCTTCATCTAGTATTCTGACGATCCATTGGTTATCAACGCATCAATTTTTGTTCATTGTCAACCTAAAAATTCTAATAATGGGTTGATAAAATGTTCTTTAAATGCAGAGGATCTTTTGAATTAAAATAATTGTAAAATGATTTTCACTGATATCCAATACACCACATTGTTATGATATCAGAATTATATTTTCCTATTTTCCGCTTCAGCGTGATTAATTCCTCTTTGCACATGCGAGTGAATTACTATTTGGATTCCAGACAAACAAGATAATTCCAACTGTAGTCCAATGGCCACAACCAGAGACAAATGATTTTGGTTACATTATAGACTCCGTCAGATTTAGAATCGATTAAATAGTTTCTACTACTTCTGGATTGATAGTTCTCCACTTTCCACTTGTGACCCTTCGTTTTCACATTCATCGGACCTTTAGTTTCCCGATCAGCACCCACACACGGACAAAGTAGAGTGACACAGCTTGAGAAAGCGGAAGACAGAACGATGCACACACGTAGACACAATCGATGTCCCGGTCCGATCTTGCGGTCCAACTGATGTGTGTGTGTGTGTGTGTGTGTTGAATCTATTGAAATTACCAAGAGCGTGGCAGAAGCGGACATTGGGAGCACGCAGGGATCAGATCGGTAAGTGTGATGGCCCGACTAACAGAGGCGCTCCTCCAATCAGCAGATAATTGCTTCATTTCGCTAGCAGCAGGCGCTTGGCCTTTCATCCTCCTCCTCCTTCCCCCATAGGACTGCGGTCATGACGATGACTTTGACTATGTGTAGTCAGTGTACTCCCACACATGCCTCCTTGACGCTTCGATTTGTGCTTCAATATCCTGCTTGTGTAACCATTTGGCCGCACCAATGGGTACATTGAGTTCCACCGAAGATTATTTACATTCGCGAGATTGCACCTGGATTCCATGGGATTGTGCTGATTGAGTTTACCTTACCGAATGGAGCAAGACGATGCGTCAATTGTACGGTAAGTGTTGAATCAGGAAAAACAGCTTCGTGAGCCGCAATGGTTTGGATTCCTCTACGGAACTCCGTCCACGTATCGGTCTAATGAAAACATTGCGTCTACATCGCGGGCTGGGATAGATTGGGGGCTGCAGGGGAGCAGCAAACAAATAACAGTGGCGCGTCAGTTGAAGGCCGATGCAATTACTCCGTCCACTATCTCCTTCTGCGATTCCCAAAGCGAAACCGAGACAGAGGGAATGGCTTTTAATTAAATGCTAGAAACAGTTTCCGAAGCTCCGATAATGCAGAGACAATTTCCTTCCTCGATCCACTTTGCGTCCGGCTCGAAAGGAAGAACGACTATACGAGCTGTGCGCACTGGAGGTGAGCTTTAAAAGCGCATTCCTCTCTCTTACTCTCATTCTTTTCAACCTCGGCCCTCTACTGCTCTTCTTGTCTAACAAAGTTTTGAAGTTTAAGGGCGCGTAATTGCGCGTGTCATCTTCTTTCCTGGTCCGATCAAAGGAGGAGCGCAGTGAAATCGCAAACGGGATCGAATTCCAAACGTCCCGAAACTTTCTCCATTCCAAGTTAAAAGACTTGCTTTCGGTCCCTTTTGCTTCTCATTCTCCGCTCTTTGCGATGTACACGTACCCGTTAACCCCCTCGTCTTTTTCTTCTACGTTGGCCCCTTTGGAGTGCAGCGATGAATAAGAGCCCGAAGAGGAATCTCGTAAGGTGTGCAAGTGGTCTACTGCTTTGCTCTTTCGAGGCAATTAGACGAGATTTTGTCGTGACCTTTTTACGTCTTTTTTTTTTCCCACTCCCTCAACGTGTTTCTCTCAAAGTGAAGCCTTGGGGAGGACTTGCTTTTCCGAATCGTGTTTTCGATTTTACAAAATTATGGGGAACAGATTGTTTTCTGGAATTGCACGAAACATCTATTAAATAGTTCATCAACATGTGTACAGTAAAGCTCGTATCGAAGATATGTATTTACATATCATCGAGTTGGAATTCCAAGCGTCCATAGAAGTTAGCTTTTCGCGGTAAAGTGGAATATTAGTCGAGACTTGTGCTGGTTCCAAACAAACGAGAGGGGCTGTGGTGGATGAGCGAATGGATGAGAGGGAAAATTGAATGACACGACGGAAATTTCCTGTCACCCCTGCTGACTCGCAATTTTCTCCCTTTTATTTTCCTCCGTCCTCTGACTGGCAATTTTTTTTAGGCTCGCTCTGCCCGCAGCATCATCATTTTTTTTTTCCTCGGTACGTTTTTCTCCGCGAAGCTGTACTTGCAAACGAAATTAACGACTCGCAGCCGCGCGATGATCAGGATGACAGTTTAATAGTGTTTGCTACTGAGTTTGGGTACTACGTCAAAATATTCTGTAAATATTGTGGCTCACTGTTTTCTTACATAAATTTATAATCGTTTAAGTATATGAATCGTAGAGTTTTTACTAATTGCGAGTTGTATATTCACATGAAGTTCATATTTTATAAGTAACATGAAATTCATACCCACAAAAACGTTTACGTGGGCTTGTTGAAAACCAATACATTTTCTCGTACACGAATACGTTAAGGATTTAATATACATCTGGTTAGTTAAATACATGTAATTGCAACTTTATACAGTTTTTAAGACAAAAATTACGATTGATGTATCAATTTTCAGACCTTTAAGTATTTCACGCATTATTTGGAGTATTTACACTACTCTTTGTCCTATAGCAGATTAAGTTTAGTACCAGTGATCCAGTGATTGCCGGTTGTAAAAGTTGTTTTCATAAAGAGTAATATGCTCAATTGGAAAATGTACATATCATGAGTAAGACTCACATCTGCATCACAAACTGAGTACAACATCCCCTTAATACGCACTTTTTAATGCGAACACCGGCGACCATTCGAAGGTTCTACTTTAAGCTCCCGCGAACGGTATCCTACTATTGGCCGTTGAATAGGATTTCAACGACAGCTGAGTGCATTCACTTGAGGACGTATGCTTGGAAGATTGGGATTTATAGTTCGCACAATGGTAGCGAAAGCCAACAGGATCCCTTTGCACGGAACTTAATCATGACGGAAGCAACGTTACCAACGAAGTTATATTCCTGCTAAGGTAGTGAGTGCGACCATAAGCTTCACATGATCTTCGTTATGTCCCTAAAGGTCTCAATAATCCTGAAATAAATTAAAGGGCATAATTTCTTCCTCAACCAAACTATTACATCGGTGTGAAAAAAAAAAAAAATAAAAATAAATAAATAACCAATTGCAGTCTTCGTATTCCAGCATCCCTACCCGCATCCCTAATCATCGACGGCAGGTGAAATCCCGTTATCTCATCTATCCCTCCCCCCATCCCCTGATCCTCTTCTCTTATCCCGGAAATTGTACCGAGGGGCTACAAGGAAGCGAGGGACACACACACACAAACATATACAGTCGCTAGGAGGGGGTATTTATCCCTTCCTTGTCAAGCCAGGCCGGCTCGTCGTCGATGTGTCGCACACCTGAGCGTATCGAATCGATATCTCATTTCTTAGGGTGTAGCAGGGTGGGGTGATTCAACTCGCCTTCTCATACCCACAGTGGGTTTCGAGCTTGCCTCTGATGGTGGATCAGCTGCACGTCGTGAATGTAATGGCGGACGGTATGTAACACACGTGCCAGACCAAGCGAATTCAGGAATGCGAAGACGTTACCCACGCCACGACGCCTCCCGACGTTTGATGGATGGTAGAGTGGGGGGGGGGAGTGTATGTATACTTTTATGGTTTTCGAAACAATTACAATGACTATACGTGGTTGAAATTTTGTGTACTCTGTTGAATATTGCATGAGGTGTATTTCCAAGATAACATGATTTCCATTTAATACCTTTTGAGAGAGTGTACGCGGAAAGGGTCGAGGAGTGGGGGCTGCCGGTGTAACGAATTCACGTTCCAACGTTCAAAATATTCGCATCTCTTTAAGTTCGCAAAAAACTCATCCGAGCCTCTAAAATTGATTCCGAGCAAACTCATTTATTCCTCCGATGTAAAAAAAAAGTAAGCGCGGTGGGGGAGGGGGAGAGGAGAGTATTCCACGCGCATCGGTGAGGCTGGAGTCACTGAAAATTCTATTACAGGCGCGTCCGAAATTCCCGGGGGCTCCCGATTTTCTCGAGCGACGACGCCATTTTGATGGGTCGAGTATATATGTATACATCGAGAGACAGGCCCGCAGAAAGGGGCTGGATGGGGGGCGCTTTTACGGGAACTACAAGAAGGCTCCCCGGAGGCTCGCAGACGTTATGCAGATTTCTGTTTGGACAGTCATTACGGGCGATTTTGTTTGCCGTCGGCAGCGGAGGGGTATATCGCGTACATGTATATACGTAGGTGCGCGACCTTTTTTTTTTTTTTTTTTTTTTTTTGTTACGCATGTACTCAGGGTGATTGATAAAAATAGAGCGGCGTCGGCGAATGAAATGGGGATGCGATCGATCGGGGAGTAGCGGTGTACCCATTTCCTTTTTATTTGCCGAAGGGGGGGGGAAGGCGATGAAACGAGTTTGGAGCGACAGAACCCACGCGCGTTTGTCATCGACGTTTACTGCACTGTTTGCATTTACGAGACGAATTAATAACGGGATCGGAGAAACACGCGCGGTGGCATTAACATACGAAACTTTTTTCATAAAAGCCAATTCGTTCGCTCAAACAGGGGAAATCGCACGGAATCCCATCGCCGTAAAAATTTTTCTAGTTGGAAATAAAAAGGGGTGGGGGAAAAGCACTTAGTTACCCAGGTCGCGTTATAGTGGGGAATAAAAATTCCGATTCGTCGGACTCGCGCGTGTAATAAGCGCGCCGGGCTTTAAAACCTGCTGACGATGAATAAGAGAGAAAAAGAAGAGGCATCAACCCCAGCGCGTGCGTGTATACGCTGAAATTTATGCGCGTACGCCAAGCCATGAGTCATCACCCCCTCCCCCCCCACATCTTCTTTTACTATTGCCGCCCTGTCGCCTGCGCTTTTCCAGCGTCTGTACTGCACGTTGCCTCTTTCTCGATTGCTATGCACCCCCTTGCCACCACTTGATACTCTTTTTTTTTTTTTTTTTTTTTTTTCTCTCGACTCTTTCTGGTGAGGGTAACCCTCTCGGCTGCTTCTGTTGATTTTTCCTTCGTTGCTTAATGTTTGGACGATGATGTTGGTTTTGGGGACGGGAGGTGAGCTGCTTTTTTCGGAAGGTTGGAGGTATTGGTGTTCGATGATGATGTGTGTTGTAGTGCTCGTGGATGTTTGGGGTGGGTGAAAAAAAGTTCACAAGCTGAAGGGTTTGCGGATGACATGGGGTTATTGTTTTTAGGTTAGAAAGATGTTTAATAAATTTTTATAGGTTATACACAATTGGGATATGGAGCGAGGATTTTTCAGACGGTATTGGTTGACTCTGTTTTTTTTTTTTTTTCTCAATGCATTCATTAGTTATGTGAACATGGTATCCTGTTTGACTTGAGTTTTTTTTTTTTTTTCAGTGACGTTAGAAGACAATATACAGAACACAGAGATAAAGGTGTGTTACTTAGAAACTCTACGACTACTGATACACATATCTACGCAAAAGCTGATAATAATATCAAAAGCCACGGCGACACACACCAAAGATGCATTAAAACGTGATATAAATATATAGATAAATAGATATAGACACTTTGAACATAATAGGTAAGTATATATGTATAATCCATCGACTAAGGTCCTAAAAACACATGTGTACACTCCTACACCGAAAATCTATGTTTTTTTACACATTGATGTCGATGTATAAAGACATGATATTTAATTGTTTTGTTTCTTGTATAGTGAAGATGACAGTCGAAATTTGAGGAGAAAAAAAAAAATATCCACTTACCGGCATAGTTTGGCTACCGTGTAGTGAGTTAATCGCCGATTGGGCTTCCTGATGCGATGCAAATTTAATGAAAGCGCAACCTGAAATCATAAAAATAAAGTATTCATCATTAGCATTTGAGTTTTTTTGAATTATTGTATCGTAATGTATACTATTCAGAAAAAAAACAGTGTTTTCGGCTAAAAACAGCTTGTCACCAGTCCCACCGACAATCGTCCATCCATCACGTAAAGCGATGCTGAAAGACAAGAATCCCCAAAGCTATGTACTACGATAAGAAAAAAAAAAAAAAAAAAATATATATATACAGAGCCTAGCTGAGAGACAGACGGACTGTTCTGCATTAGGAGAGCTTTAGTTGCTGCGACTGGCGCTTCCCAACGATTAATCGCGAGGGAGAAAGCTTATCGCGAAGACAAAGGAACACTGATGCTCGCGCTTTAATAAAAGATGCCCACACGGCCGTAGATGGCACGCAGAGGCGAGGGTTGAGAAAAAGTGGCCGCTGCTTCATTAATCTTGGCAGATGCACCGTAAGGACGGGAGGGATGAATATTTCATGCAGCTGCTCTCTCTCTTTTGCTGCTGACGCGTGGAGAGTTCGAGGAAGTGGCTCGCAGTGTTGCTAATAGCGTGGATGTACTTGAGTAATACGCGGGGATTCTTTAATGCGGCTTGGGGAGTTGGCGATGGGAGTTTTTTTTTTTTCTTCTCCCTTACCTTACTTGTGCAATAGGTGAGATTGGTTTTTGTTATTAACATTTAGTTGGGGGATTCGATAAATTTTCTTTTGAATCATAGTGTAATATTTGCGATGAAATATCGATTTTATTCCTTTTTGACCTTTGGGTTCTGGTAAACGACGGTTTTTTGGCCAAATCATTTTTGCCGAGATGCAAGCTTTCACGAAGCTCTCGATTTTTGGAATTCCATGGAAAATCTTATTTCGAAAGATGGTGAAATTTTCAGGAAGCGAGCGCTTCAAATTTATTTCGATCAACTCTTCGGAAAATGGACTCTTTCTGGAAAAATTTTCACGAGAGAAATCAAGTTTTCTTACACGGAGAAATATTTTTCAATTCAGATGAAAATATAGTTTCTGCGAAAATATACAGATTCGTAGAAAACAGAAGGTTTGATTAAATTTTGTATTTTCCGAAGATTGCCTGGTGAAAAATTTTGCTCAAATCAATTCCAGGGGAAAGTTTGTGGAAAAATCGCTGTAACAAAAGCTTCCTTTGATACAGAAGCTCGCCCTATTTTCGTAGAAAGTTTGCCCATCGCGCGATGCTCATGTATTTTTCACAGAATATTTGTTTCTCTGCAAAAATTTACGAGAGCAAATTCTTCTTCTCAGGAAAAAAAATTCTCGAGAATTTTCCAACTCTTATACTTTTGTAGTTTTACGAAAACAAAAAAAAAAAATTACTTCGCAGTAACACAACCAGTCCCTTCGTATGTGTTCGTCCTTTTCCTTGTATCTTTGAATTGTAATCTTCAGAGCTTCAAGTGAACTCAAGTATACTACATTTCGAATTCTCCTCTCAGTTGGTTGAATCCACCAATGTTTTCGAAAAACGTGGATTTTCTTACGTCCTTTTTTACTCTCGAGAAAAAAAATTCTCTAATAGCATTCAGCCCCGGAAACTTTACTTATTATATTTTTCACCGTTTCGACCGGTATACGAAAGGAGGAGCACTTGTAACTCAAGTTTGTTTGTAATTAAAACTCTTCCAAAGATTTACGAGATTCAATTAAAACTACCGTTTGATTGGGAAAAATACAATCCAGCTTACAATCAATTACTTGGTAGTTGTTCGAAGAAAGTTGGATTGAAATTTTCAAAAAAAAAGGGAAACAAAGCTTTGCCAGTTCCTTCTCTCGACGTAAACTCAAGAGGAAAATGTTTTGAGTATTTTGCATTGTAAGATGATTTTGGAGCTTACAACAAACTATTGATGAAAATGAGTTTTTACGTATTAATACAATCGTTCATCGAATTCAACGATCATAAATATGTTGGATAAAAAAGCTTTTGTTCCATCAGTTTGGACAACAAATAAAACCACACATACCCGACCTCTTATGGCTAAAAAAAAAAAAAAACATTTTTTTTCAAACACGTGTGCTGAATTGTCCTTAGTTTTTTTCTTACATTTCAGCATGAGAAGGTTGAAACTTGACAAATTACTTTCATTTATCGCCTAAATTGACCAAAACACAAATTGTCATGCAACATTTAATACATGTACCTATTTTTTTCAAAACTTGAAATTATGTGATATTTTTTATTTAGCCAGAATAAAAATTTTGTCTATATGTGGTGTATAAAAGAAAGAGATCCGTATCCAACCGGCTCGCTGATCTGCCGGTGCAAAGTCGTCAAGTTCCCCGATTCCGATCAGCGAAGAAAAAGATCCCGTGAAAGCGAAGAAGACGGATGGAAAAAGAAAATAGAGGAGGGGGGTGGGAACAAGCCCACGGATAATTCATGCAAATCGTGGCACGAAAAGGCAATTAGAAAGTTGGCGATTCGAGCCACGGGTCCCAAAGTGACCCCGGCTATTTACCATAGAAATTAGACTGATATACATTGCAAAATTGGCAGTAAGTGGTCAGAGGGAAAGGGGCTAAGTGAAGAAACGTGTCGGGCCTGTTGTCAGTGTCAATTTCATTCATGAAAAAGAAGGAGGAAAAAGAGGAGGACGAGCGCGTCCCGCCGAGGATAAAAGGCGAGACGGGGAGAGAAAATCTTGTTAGCGCTTCCTTTGCATAAGCAAGTCATTTCTCTTCCTTCGAGGGAAAGAAAAGAAGTAGTACGCGCGCGCGCGTTCGATTCATGAATTAATGATGAAAAATTCGCTTCTTTTCTTTTTGATTTTTCGCTGTTTTATTTATTTCTCCCCCCCCCCCACCACTAGAAGAGAAAGAAAAGATTTATGCCGAGATTATACGAGATCCAAGAGGAAATACTTTTATTACAAAGGAATTCAATTCCACGGATAGTGACACACTGTTACCTCGAGGAATCCCTCCGAAAATGCAATAACTTTATTGGAAAAGGGACGGAGGAGTGGGCTCTGCTCTTTAAGCCCTTTTAATTAAAAGAAAAGAAAAGCCCGGATACACATACACCCGCGGACGAGGAAAAAGGAGGGGGGGGAAAGCTCTCAAGACTGCCGCTGATGCACTCGACAAAAGTTGGAAGCACGGCGTCCGTGAAAACTATGTTTGCTCGTTGAGTAGAGCAACAACAAACCCACATGCGCGTGTATTTCTTCTTCTTTTTTTTGATGTCTCGAGACGATCGATCGATATGGACGAGAGACTTTCCATTCGTATATTTGATTACTCGGCAAACATGTCCAAGTTTAACGGGAGACTGCGCGTGTGTGCGTTGACGGGGTGGGTAAGAACGAGGGGTAGAGAAGATGTCGTTGAGTTGGTTGGTGTTGCTCTTTTATTGGTTTTTTTTTTTTTTTTTTTGCTCTTTTCAAAAGTTTGGCTACAATTTTTTCAATTTTCGAGAATATCATGAGGAATAAGGAACGACGACCTATCGATCAGTTGTATGAGTGAAAAAGATACCATTTCAAAGTTATACGCATATAAAGATTGATGATGTATGTATTTTTTTTCTAAAAAAATCACGATTAAAAGGTTTTGCCAAAAAGTAAAGAATCTCTCTATGTCATTTAATGTTTTCGTACCAGATAAAAATAATTACAACCCAAAAATCTCTGATACTGCTAAAATATTAAGTATCACGTACAAACACCACAACAGTCAAATGTAATAATCTTAGAAAAAAAACTAAAAAATACTATAAATTACGAATTTCTAAATTTTCTCTTCTTTCCTGTGGTAAAATTTTTACCGAATCCAAAAAAAAAAATATAGCCATCACTTCTCTCTCTGGTCATATATATGTAACGTTGAAATGGTAGTTTTTGACTATTTAAAATTAAGAGAAAAGTTTGACAGCGACACCTTGAATTTCATTTTAAACCTACACATTTTTTTTTTGGAAATAAACAAAGAAAGCACTTTTTTCAGCACGTCTAGTAAAACTTTAGTGCCTCCAGTTGTAACTTGAAGGATAAAAAAAAAAGCCACTTGCGCTCGAATTTCCCTCTGAGCTCGAGAACTTTTCTGGATCACAGTGACTCGTTAAACCTGACAATAAAAGAGATTCTGGGCAAGAGAAACGAAAAATCAAGCGGCACGTGTAAGTATTGTTAAACGTTCCCCTTTCAATTTTCAAGCGCGAAAGATTATCGAGACTCGCGGTACCTAAATAAAAAAAAAAAAAAAAAAGGAAAAAGTCCAGGGTGCCGTAAAAGTTCGGCAGAAGGGAAAGGGACAATTTTTTCGGGCTGGCGCTCGCCGCGTTATACGACGTGGTTTTAAGAGCCCTCGCACGTCCATCGTAAAAGCGTGGGTTTTTATTACGCGAAAGAGAAAAAAAAAAAAGAGTTTAACAACCGGCGAAGGAGAAAAGATGAAACTAATTTGTTTTTCTCCGTAAGGTTTACGTGATTTTTTTCAATTAGCTGGAAAAAAAAGTCAGCGCCACTGCGCCGCTTTGCTTCTGATTAGCTAACTTTCTTTCGATGGGGGAAGCAATAGTTGGGTTTCTTAAAAATAAAAAAAGAAATTCGTACAGCTGTGGTAATCCGATTGACTTTCTGGATGAGATGGGGTAAAAAAATGTACTCCCCCTTTTTTTTCATCCACATCGTGACATGGGCCAAGGGATTAAAAAACGTCGACAGAGTTACGGAACACTCGGCCGCCCTTTTTTCCCCATCCGCGAGATCCCACGTCAAGTACGACACGTAAAAAAGAAAAGCGCCCGGACACGCACATCACAAGCAAGGGACGCAGGGAGGGACGTGTATCTGTAGCTACCGTGAAAAAAAAGAGATGTACACGTGGAGATTGAGCCGGGCCTTTGATCCCGGCACGAATGTTCGTGGCGGGCAATGTTATGAAAAATGAAGGAGTAACTTTGCATCTCCCCCACCCCCATATCCCTCGCGTGCTTTTGTGGAAGCTTCGAATTTCTTTTTCTATTATATGCTGAACAGGGAGAGTTTATGGTAAATAGGCAGTGCGTTTAGGCGTGGCGGATGAGTTTTTAAATTGAAGCGGATGTTTTCCGGCGCTTCCAATTTTCCTCTTCCTCACAGGTGCTATGAGTTTTATTTTATTTTTTTTCCCCGTTTCGAAGGAGGGATGATTTCAGTGCGGGTGGGCTACGTGCGTTTACTTAATCTTGTGATTCTACATTTCCTCAATGTCGAGAGATCGTCGGCCATTTTCGAACACGAAGGTACATTAACGTAGGCTGGGGTGCGACTTTGCAAATGATTGCAGGGCCACCCTTACTCGCCGGACGTCCCGAAGCTTAAAAGGACAGGAAGACGAATGAATGCCGAGCGGAGCTTCTCGGCTGGTCCTTCTTTTTTTCCGTGAGCCCTTCGTTTTTTTCTCTTTGTTAGCCAGGGTCTTGTGAATAGTGCATGGGCTCGAGAAAACGTGGATGGATATCCCGGATTTTTCATTTGAATGTTTATGGCATTCTTGCAAGGCTCGTCTTATATTTATAGATGTGAGTGGTACGTGGGTATGTTATTAAACCGTGAAATGAAAAAAATTCTACACTTTTGTACGTGGTATGGCTGACTGAAATTGTTTTGTACTACTTGATACATCCTTATGATTTATATTTTAAGTAACATTAAATTTTGAGGAAAAGCTCTAATGAATTTTTCCATTTATAGCTTGATCAAAACTCGCGTTATATGTCTGACTAAACTCTTTTACACTACTTACAATATCAAGTTCTCTTTTATCGATGTCTAAAATCACGGTTCTGTTTTGGATACTTTGGACCAAAGCGGTTGGCACTGGTAACAGAAACCGAAAGTTACGAAATATAATTTAGTTTTATCAATTTCCACATAAAATTATAGCTATTCTTGTCGTGCTTGACTTATCTATTTGTGCTACTTGTAACAAAGAAATGTTGGATTAACATTCCCTTTAATGTAATATTTTGAAAGAAATTTTGTTCAACTATTTCATGTTATAAGTAGTACAATCAGATTAAGTCAGACATATTATAATCACTATTTTAACTACTTGTATGTCTGATTAAAGATACTTGGCTAATTTATAACAATCAATTTATTGACTAACATTAGATTATGAGTAAACTTTGATTAACATTCATTATTTTAAGTAGTGTGAATAAGTTTAGTCGGGCATGTAATAAATAGTCATTGTAACTACTTACGTGTCTGACCAAAATTATTTGTACTACTTGAAATGTTGGATTTTTTACTCATACCGCATTTGATCACGAGTGAACTTTAATCTATATTGATTTTTTTAAGTAGTATGAATCAGTTTAGTCAGACATTAGAAATAGAGATTTCAGCTAGAGATACATTTGACAAAACGTTTGTATACTACATTTGATTTTTATTTCGTATCAGATAATATAAAAAGAATTCTTTTATCAGCATTTCATTTTTTTAAGTAGTACAAACGAGTTTAATCATCCAAATTACAAATAGTGGTTTCAAGTATCTGACTAAACGCGTTCATACTACTTAAAATTATTAAAAATAAGTTTTCATCCTTTCCACTTAGTATTATGGTTCTTATCGTGATTATATCTTAAATTTCTTTCAATACAGAACGAACAATGACTCGCCCATCCTCAATAACCCAACCAAACGGAACGAAACCTCGATCGGAGCCACGGAAGCAGCATCGATCTCGAAAGTGCATTGAGCGCAAGAAAAAGCCAAGCCGACGATAGTTAAATGAGAGTCAAGTCTAGTGGCCTCGCACGTAATGCATCGTCGTGTCGGCGCCAACATGTTGAGTCCAACAGCGAGCATCAATAGTTTACACACACGCTCGGCCTCGTTTTCCCTCGCGGACGGTCACGCACGCATGCGACGGGCACCGCCCTGCGTATAACATTAGCCGGCCACGCCTTTCGCCCATATCGCGTTGCCCACGACAAACAACCCCCCCGCGTGTGATGCAACTTTTTTTTTTCTTTCCTTCCTCCCTCGTCGTTTTTCCTCGGCGTATTTATCGGAGAAAATTATAATCCGCACCCTATTTGGCGAGCATTCGATTCCACGTGTAGCGAGCGGTTTACTTTCATCACGTCCAATATTGATCATTGCAGACGGCGGATTGGAAGGGGCTCGGGTATCCTGGTTTATTTATGCAGCGGCCACTGCGCTCATTGTTCCCCCCACACTCCCGGCGCCGTCTCTCTGTTGTTGTTTTCGTTAGCCAGTGTGTTTGCCCTGCACCCGCCCCCTTTTACATTTTACTCTGTGCTTCTTTGTACGCACGAAGAGCACAGTAGCGACGCTGTGGGCGGTGCGCGTGTTTTCGTGCCCTTTGACACTGACTAGCTGCGGTTTTTCACTTTGACGGGCTTTCGATTTTTTTTACCTTTCAGGATACTGCCGGTGTTTGTTTTCGATTCACCGGGACCAAGTGCCGTTTTTAGCTTTTCGTGGGGGGCCCTCCCCGGATAAATGATGGATTGTGCATCAATGGGAGATTTTTACCAGTCATCTTACGGTGCATTTTAATGGACTACTGTACAGTTATCTCGAAAGCATCTTGAGGAACACGAGCCGACCTCGTGGGAAAATGAATTTTCGAGGGGCACAAAGCGAGGGTGGCATTTTCGAGAAAACGTTGAATTTGTTGATGTATCTTATAATATTGGAGGTTGAAGATTTTCTTTTTTTTTTGAGAAGAAAATAACTGCATATTTGCGATCAATCAAAACCAGAAAAGAGTAAAGTTAGCTTTGAACGTGTCCCAAAAGTTTCAAGGCGAAAAACACACAAGAAGCTGTTAGTGAAAACCGTCGGAGAACGGGAGTAGAGAAGGGATAAAAGTCCCCGGCGTTTTCTCTCGCCTCGGCGACACTTCGGGCCATTAGCGACAATAAACACGTCGTCTCTGGCTGCGGAAAGTCAGAAGCAGAGAAGCCGAGTTTTCACGAACAGGAGGGGCTTGAAAGGCTCGCGCCTCGGAAAGTCAAAGACACCACTCCAAGCGCGAACTCGCGAGCTAATTAAATTAGGGAGAAAGAGCGGAAGACAAGACACACCCCTCACCATCTCTTTGCTGCAGAGGCCTCTTTTTAGCCAGTTCGTTTGTTTAATTAAACTTCCAGCCTCCTCTTTTTTTTTTCGCTCTGTACCACTGGATCATCCCCCAGTTGGATTAGAACAGAGTCAAGTCCACGACAACATATTGCGGTGATAGTCCGAGTAAATTTTAATGGATCACTACCCCGATTAATCCGAAGGGTACCCCCGATAATCATCATTAATTCGCGAAAATAGAAGTGGGAGCCGTAAAACCTTTGTCATGACCTTCTCGTGCGTGCCACGAGACATTTACGAAAACCCCCCACCTCTCTCTCTCTCGTTTGACCTTGTTCCACGCCGTCGATTTGTATCAACGATACCACAAACACCGTTTTTTTTTTTCACGCGATCGCGTACTCCCGTTCCGAGAGTCCCCCCCCCCAAACTCTTTATAAATTCAATCCATCCGAGCAACCCAACCTCTCCTCCTCCCAAACGGAGAGAGCCCAAATTCTACACCCCCACCCGGCATCCATTCGCGTTCTCGGGGAATAAGATAGATAGCTGCGACTCAACTTTGACGACCGCTCATTTTTCCCTCCACCTTCCCCTGCCTCGCGATCAACGTTTGCACGCACAAAGGGTCTTGAAATCGAATTCCAGGGATATATATATACACCCCTCTTGGTTCTAATTACCGCGCAAGGGGCCAAAATGGGTTGGGGTGGGGGGGGGGCGGCGGAAACTCATTAACCACCCCGGTTATTTATGCTGTTTGCCCTCGCGTCCGTTGTGTATCCCATTACGGATAATTTTTCAGGTTACGTCGTGAAAGAAGTGCTAGCCGTTTCCAACAGTTTGCTCGTTACAGTATGGCTGTACGCGTGTGCCCATCGGTTTTGGCGAGCCAGAGACAAGCATCTCGGAGCGGCCGCTACAATTACCGCCCAAAGTGATATACGAGGGCGAAGGGGAGGGGAGAAGGTACAGTAATCGTCGAACACGCGTGCACCCCCCCCTGGCCCGAATCAATATTTGAGGCGGAGGCTCGGGGGTTGTTTCTAGATTATCGAGCGATTGCGAAAAAAATAAACTCGTCTCGACAAACACACTCGAAAATCCAGCGTTAGGAAGGTGGGGTTTGAAAAAATACACACACACATACACACGGGTGTTTTTTTTTTCCGAGGCCGCGCATCTGTGCATCTTGGAGTAAATTGAATCCAATCAATCGAGCAAACAGCCCGTCATATCGCGTGACACGGAGAGGCGTCCCATCCAGTTCATCCGGATGGGGGAAAAGTGGCAGCCAGCCAAGTGTGCCCCGTAACGCGCGTCTGTTTGCCAAAAGGGAGAGGAGCGCGTGTAACCTACAATGCCGGCAAACACTTTGCATTCGTAAACAGGGGGCAAACAGGCCTGCTGCGGTTTCACACCTACACCCCGCACGTTTGCGTGAACACATATATATATATATATGACGCTGTTCCGCGTTCTTTCGCGAAAAACGGAAAAGCGCGAAGATTGTACGGTGCAGCTACAAGAAACGGTCAGGTATATTCGCGACTCCTTCGATGAGTCGAGCGACACTGAAGTCATATACCGAAGCACATGGCCGTCTACTGTACATCAGAATTTATTATCGAGAGTACAAAATATTCGTCCATTGCATGGTGTCGTACGCGGTGAATGAGCCCCTCGTAGAAAGAAGTCTCGTGCAACGAGACTGAGCACAATGCATGTACTGTATGACACAAGCAAGGGTTACTTTTTCGAAGAGACACACACTTACATACGGATGCGCTAATTAACTCTGGCCTAAACGCTCGGCTTCGTCCTGACGAACGCTCGTGTAATTGCGCTCGCAGGCGTTTCGGAAAGGACGAGCATACAGTTGTCGGGGAGGCGCAGCATCAAAGAAAACTTTGTTACGCCGTGTCCCTCATTGTCTCTCTCTCTCTTTTTGCGCCCCTCGTGTCTTTTGTGAAAGTTTGCGGTGACACGTGTGCTGCTTGTGAGGGACGATTATGGGGAGAGTTTTGCCAATGTTCCAAACCTGATCTCTCGTTTTCCTTGAACATTCGAGGCTTTCGAGGTAACGAGAAATTTTAGTTAAGGGTTATCGACCCGGTGGTCGATAAAAATACTCGAAACGAAAAAAAGGGATGTTTCCACTTGAACCGTCTTAAGTACCATAATTCTAGAGTTTTTTTTTTTTTTTTTTTTTTTAAGGGACAATAAGTACGTCTGTTAAATAATGATTTTACAACGTATCTTATTGACTGTACTAAAATCATTCATGTTACCCAAAATTTACACTGTTTTTTAATTGCGCAGTAAAAGTGGCACTATTGTTGTTGTTTTTTTTTGCTATGGTGTATTAAAGTGTACGGTACAAATCCAAGAATGTTATATCAAACCACGTTTTCGTTGTAAAACACATGTTGCACGTTTGCATCTGAGTAATTTTGAGGCGTATATGTATGTCATTTTTTATGACAAGGTAAAAGTTGATCAATTTGTTTTATGTGTATAAAGTAATGTAATTTATTTATTTGGTCTCGTTGTTTAAGAAAAAAAAAAAAAAAACGAGGAGACGCGACTATCTTCCAAGGAATGGTGTCTGTGTATTGGAGTAAAACTCCCGAAAATCCTCCGGTATGATGATCGAGTGCCCGGGCGTGTCCTCCTTCTTTCCTCGAAAACTTTGCGAATCGCTCCGTACACATCCGCAAGACCGAATAAGTCGCATCTATTAACCTCGAGAGTTCCGCGCGCGCGTTCATCAATATTTGTCTTCTTCGGGGGGGTGGGGGGGTGATTTTCTGGATTATTTACAACTCCCGGGGCCTTTATCACTCGGGGAATCGGAGTTTGAACCGGCGCCCGTTATTTATGACTCTAAAGATGCGATTCGAAGATTGATATCGAAACTTGAATCCCGTTCGGGTGATTAATCGCTGTTTGGTGATTTTTATTCGGGTATTTTTTCCCCCCGAAAAAAAGGAGGAAAACACCGCGAGGGGCGCAAATACATGAGAACGGAGGGAGGAGCAATCAGAGGAGCTTTATTAAAGCCATCGTCGTCGTCTCTCCCTCGCGACGATTCGGCGACCTCAATTTCCATCAACGTCACCCGCACGAGCGCTCGTCCGCGATTGCATTAAACACGACGACGATGGAAAAAGCTTGACGATCAAACAAAAAAAAAAAAAAAGACTACCCACTTCTCCAGGCGGGACCGAGAAATAATTAACGATAGAGTTGTTGTTTTTTCGCTTTACTTTTAGTTAAAAGTTTGTCATTTGCTTAGTTCTTTTTTATGAAATCCCCTTTAATTTTCAATCCACCAGTTTTTGTTCTTTTTTTCTTTTTGTTTTTGTGTTCAGCAACGAAACTCATGAAAGCAGCTGAACATTAATAACCTCACCTTCACGCCCCAGATACAAAAGGTAATGCAAACAGGAACACACGAGCGTGCACATGTGAACAAACTAGCGACCACACAGTAGTCCTTATATTGATTCGCCGGTCGCCATATAACGGCAACCCGGTGCTTGACGTCGCGCCGACAAAAGAACAATGGCTGCCTCACCGGACCTCCCGTGTACCCGCTCGTTCGGTCAACCGAGGGGTTTACGAGGGGACGCGCTCTGTTTTTCCTTAAAATGCATTATCGCGAAGAAAATTACAAAGTGCTCCCACTCGTTGGGCTCCTTTTGTGCGATGATGTTTTGCTGGTCGGTGATTGCGTTGTTGGAAGCAAAAAAAAAAAAAAGTGCGTTTAAACTCTCGCCGAGGCGAAATGGTCTAATATTCGGGTGTTTTCTCTGGGCGGACGGGACAACAACAACAACAATGGGTTGGTTGCGACAATGCAGTTTCCAGCTCAATGAGCGTCAGGGGTGCTGGAAAATTCAATTAAGCTTTCGATTTAGCCCCCCCCCCTCCTACACTCGTTACTCAAAATCCGAGTCCCGGTAATGGGTTGGCGTATAATAATCAAGCCATCGCGTGCGATAGCATTTAAAGCACTTTTTAGGGATGACCTCCGACACTAATTTTTTGTTTTCCTGTTGAACGAGCTGGGGACCTCAATGGTTTGGGAGTTCGGCGTGAAATTTCTGTGTTTCGTGACGTATTCCACCAGACACGCGTATATAGTATTTTATTTCGTGCCGTGGGTATGCGTATCCGTTCGTACACGAGATACGTTGGGGAGGGAAGAAAAAAAAACGAGGGAGAGCAAAGGGGAGGGAAAGAAAGAAATGATATCTGGGGCGTTGTTATAATATAGAGACGGCGACGAGGACGATCGGCGCACGAGCGTGGAATACGTGAGCACGTTCGCAAGGACGTGGGGTGCTTTTTTTTTTTTTCTTTTTCTCCGGGAAGCGTTTGTTTGCTGTATCTCACTTTAGGTTTGGTAATTTTTTTCACTCCGAACAACTATTTTTCATTTGTTTATCAATTTAACTGTTATTAATTTAAGTACATTATTATCATACATATAAGTAAAGGCTTACCATTTCCAAGTGACCAAAAAGTTGGAAAAATATTAAATTCAATCAAAAGTATTGCACATGACCATTCAACATTCAACTTTACGAGGTACTAATAATTTTAGGACAGTACACCGAGGGAAACAAAAAATAATAAAAATTACTGTGCTAGAATGGTAATCTGGTACAGTTCTGTCGTCTAGAGACTTTTTACAACTTGCACAATAATTTTTAATTTTTAGATCAGTAATTCTTATTGTAAGTACAGTGACCAAAGTAAAAAGTCCCTTAACTGCGGAATGATACCAGATTACTAATGTAGCACAGTAATTTTTTTTGTCATTCATTATTATTACAAAAATTAATGAATTCCCAAAATTATCGTCTGATTCTCAATTACTCTATTGTCTCACGTAGGGTAACGAGGATTCCAACATTTGTAATGCTAATTTAGTTTTTTACTGCAAATTTTTGAAGAAGTAAAAAAATATTATCGTGACTCAACCCCAGCACCTTCCAAATTAAAACCAATCGCACCGAACGCTCAACTCCTCGTTTCGATGATCTCAAGCACGAAAAGCCCCAGCCTCTCCTCATACATTTTCAATCCGCGGCTGCATTCTCTCTCCAATCACGACCACCTTCCCCCCACCCCCGCATTTTCCTTTTATGCGCTCCGTCTTCTCGTTTCGCTTTTCTTTTCTTTCTCCTCGTAAAAATCCGTGTATATATATGTATATATATATATACACGTACAAAGGCCGAACATGTTGTGACGACGACGTCACCTGCAGCTAAAAAGCTCGTATAACGAAGGAGGCGCTCTTCGCGCACGGGCCCCCGGCGCCAACTGCGAGCGGAGTGTATAAGCTGCACGGCGCGTTGAATATCGAAAAGGAGCCGAGCCGGGACGTGACGCGACGTAATAAGCCACCCCTGCCTTCGTATATATCCAACTCGCGTGTATATTATGTGAGAGAATATCCTTGCTGGTGTATATTTTTTTTATTTATTTTTTTTTTTCGTAGAAAGTGTAATAATATTGTTATCCACTGTGTGTTGGCGATGGCTAATTATTTCGAGCGCAAAAAAACGAACAGGCACATGTGTGTGTGTGTGTCTTCCACTCGCTTCGTAACCAAGGACTCGAGGCACTTTTTCTCGTTGGGAGAGATAGCTGCGGGGCGGCGACCCTTTATTTTCGCCCTCGAATGGGATCATGTTTTCACGAGTACACAAGCGAGTGCATATATATACACGAAGGGGTTGGGTTATTATTAATTAATGAAAAGTTTTTCCTCTCCCTCGTGCGTTTAATGTTATATCCTACGCAGGGAGGACTGAAGGGTGGCTCTGGCTGTTGGCGCAAATCAATCCGAAACACGAACCGCGAGTTCAAGAGGAGAGATCAGGGATGGCGAGCCCTGGATTTCTTTATTTTGGATTTTTGGCTGGTGATCTTTTTTTGGTTTGTTTTGAAACGATCGCTTGTTTACTTTTTTCGGCAATCTCGTAGGTAAAAACGGTAAAAATTACTCTACAAGCACTTTTGACATGTACTGTGAAATACATTGCATTGCGTCAACGATGACAATGGTTTAAAATCAGTACAAAGTGCTGCAACGATTTATTATTTTGAAAACTTTTTATGCATTTAGTATGAATCAGTGTGCAAATTGTAAAAAGTCTGTAAACTTTTGTTTTCTCTTAGTTAACTGCAATATTTTTCCATTAGTTAAATGTAAGCTTTTAATTAACAGACGATACTCGACAAGGCTAACCGATTTCGTGGGGTTGAGTGAAAAAGAAGAAAAAAAAAAAAATTTAAACGACAGGCACACAACATTCCGATCGTGAATGGTCACTTTGTCGCGTGTATTAAAGAGCAGAGAGTAGTGAGATGCAGTGCTACTGCGACACCCCACCGAGAGGGTCGTTCACGTCACCCGTAGTGAGTTTGTTCGCCACAGTCCTTCCCTACACCATACACAATATACATATTTTTAAAAAAGGGCAGGGGAGCACAAGAGTTCGTAGTACAATTCGTTACGCTCGTGTGCCATATTTTCCCCTTTCCATCCCTCGTCATTGTGTACACAGAAGCAACTCCGTGTGCGCGCATTGTACGGCCGTATGTTATATGTAAGTATACACGAGCAAGGGGGAGCTTTTTTTTTTTTTCAAAATTTTTCCCGTCCCGTCATCGGTATTATTGAATTTTAGGCTCATTTGCTCTCTTATTTTTCAAAACAATAACGCTCGTCACCCATTTCATTTTACCAAACATGACGTTGTTGAATCACCGATAACGGCGAGAAGAACGCAACACCCATCATCATTTCATCGGGTTGTACAAAACATAAATGCAATAATGATCAAAGAGATCGAGCCGGTGTTTAAAAGTTAATAATGGCCCCGAAGAGCCGCTCAGCCATACGCTCGAAATTTCATTAAGCAAAAAAAAGGGGGGGGGAAGGTGAAAGAGACGGCGAGAGAATATCACCAAATTAAGAGCGTGTATAGTAGCCGACAAAAGCGCGCGGGCTTTCGTTTCCGAGCACCAGCGTTTCGCTGTCGTTTCTCGGCTGAGCTGACGCTCGGAATTCGATTTCCGAGAACTCGATTACGAGAGACAGAGAGATTCGAGAGGCTAATGTGGCACTACAAAAGTGGCGGAGGAGTGGAGGGGGAATAGCAGATTGCACGCGCGTGTGAATCGCCTTTTAAGTATCTCCGTGTGTGTTCGTGCACTTTGTTTGTTCCTCCACCTGAAAAGCTCCACGGGAGAAGTGCCAATTTGTTGGAAAACTAGAGTATGCGTACGTACCCACTGCATGTGGTTTTGCGTTATTCGTTACACCTCGTGAACGATGTGATTATTGTAACAAAAAAATAACAAAACTATCATACTGATCGACTATTGCCGTTATCCGAGCGGAGGTTGAACTAACCTCACCCAAGTACTTTTGCGGATGAAAATAAAACGTTTGTAAACAGAGAGTAAAAGATGAGTTTATCTGGTTCCGGATCGTCAGGAAAATTATTAACATAACCTCACGTGTTACGGTTGTCGCGGGCGCTATCTTTCGGCTGAATGGTATTGTGCCTCCCCCCCTCTGCCGCCATAATGGACCCCCCCCCACCCGTCTACCTCTCGCATAATCTAAACGATAACTGTAACTACAGTGCCGCGTTAGCATTCGAAACGGTAATTTTATGCTTGATAGAACATGTAAAGCTCTTTCCTGCGAAAAAGCAGTGGCTGCAGCAGCAGCTTCCTTTGTTGTATGTACTGACTTGATGCTCCCCTCCTCCCGTTGTACAGTCGATATGGGAGAAAATGAAGGAGACCTGTGGCAGCCGTTCGATAAATATTCAAAGGCATCTCTCTCGCGCGCTTACGACGAAATTTGAATGCAGACCATTTTTTATATTATACATGTGCCCGCGTGTGTAAAAAGCGCGCTTGGGGAAAACAGAGGAACCGTCTTGGCGCTAAAAGTGCGCTTTTGCTGTTGCTGCAGTTATACTGTAGCTGGTATGGGGAGTGCACGGGGTAGGGGTGGCTACGGGAGTGCACGGGAGCAGTTTGCATATGTAAAATATTTGAGGCTTTTGTTGCTTTTAGGTTAAAAGCTTATGGGAGCGGGCGATTCTGCTACACCAAGCTTTATCGTAATATCTGGTTTATGGCTGCCTTACTCCGCAAAAATTTTACGCTCTCGTCCTATACGCTGTTATCGCTGTTGCTGTTTACATAATACAAACGCTCCACGGTTCATATGTGTGCAGATCATCTGATATTTTTAACGGTTATGTTTGATATTTATATTCTATAAAGATTTTCGAACGACAAAAAAAAAAATTAAACGTCAAGCGTACTTCTAACTTACCCCTATCTCGTTGGCTTTAAAGGATACCTTTCGCTTCGTATATTTAAAAATCCCAATTTCCAGTTTACGTACGATCGCCCTAGACTATCCAACCACGCCGTGCCATTCATCTGAAAACCGCATCAAGCCATCCGAAAAAAGCACTCGCTCGCAACCATCGAAAGAAATCAAAGTGTCGGTAAAGTAGTCGCCGAGCTGGCCACAGGAGCAGCAGCCCTTTGGAAAAGTCCCGGCTCGACCGCAGAAGCGAAAAGAACCGCAGCCGCAAACATCCTGACTCCCCTTCGCATCGTTTTTTTTTTTTTCCTTTCCCATCTTCCCGTTATTTTCAAAGAGATACTATATAACGCGTCCACTCGTCCGGGCTGCAATTGCAACCTGCGCGCGCGATTCGTAGAAGGCCTCGTAATTAAAGCGAACCTCTGGCCGCACCCTCTACATGCACGTGTGCGTACGTATGTGTGCGAGAGGGGGAGCGACAACGTCGATTTCACTGGCGTTGACGTCAATGGGAGCTTTCTCTGCCATTGCTGGTGGTGGTGGTGGTGGTGGTGGTGGTGGCGTTTTCACGAAAAGCCCCTTCCGAGGGTGTCCGAGCTACCCTTTCGACACTCGCTATCGCCCTCTCTGATGTGTACCAAAGCCAAAGAGTCTACTACACGTGGTTGAGTAATAGCTCGGCAGTGCGAGGGTAAATTGAATACTGAGAGCTGCATAGTGCACGGCTCTCATGTTATGTGTTTGCTTGGGCTGTGCTGGTTGGTTGACGCAGAGTGAAAAGGATAATTTTGGCAGGCTTCATTATATCGAGTTCAACATTGTGCATATACCTACTCGGCAACCTGAAAAGTACGTTGATTGAAGATTGAATTCGTTGGGCTTGATAGTGGCATGGTGTCAAGTTTAATTAAAGTCACCTGTCAATGGACCACGAGCTTTGTTCGTTTATAATGCTATATAATCCGTAAATACCCAAACTAATTTATCCTCAAGGTATATACTAAACAACAGTTTTAAAAAATGAACACAACATAACCTAAAAGTACTCAAACTAAAGTACCAAATAATTCGTTCGCAAGGGCAAAAAAAAAAAAAAAAAACCAGATGATCAGCAATCGTTCCGCTTAAACTTTCAAAGCCCTGAGCGAGCATACTTGCTCTACTGCACGTATACGCAAAGGGTGCATATCTATATATCCAAGCCCGTAACCCCTTCGTTTTAAAATAGAGGGAGAGCATTCAAGTGCAAATGCTAAAGCCGCCCCATTGCACATGCTTGAAAGTTACGCGCTTACTTTTTCTCTCTCCCCCCCCCTTTTTTTTTCTTCCCTACCTCACAAGTTTCCTCGGTGTTTGCGCCTTTGTAAGGGCACATGCTTTTTTTTTATTAAATGCCCGCAAGCGAATGCTTCGAGTGCTGATTACGCGAGCCTATACGTACGCAAAGGCAAGCGCGAGTTGTGGTGTTGGTTGGCGTTTTTTCTCCTCCTTTGAGGTGCGGAACAGGGCCGGGGGTGTGTACACGCGCTTGGCCGGGATGATTTGAGTTCGATTCTTTTTCTCGAGTGCCTTTAAAATGATGGCGAAGAATGCGAGGGTGAGGATTTGAATTCGACGCGGGTACGGAGAAAAAAAAGGTTTGTTTAAAAAACCATTGCGATGAACGTGGATCGAGGAACCAGAGGGAAAAGCGGTCGCATGGATTTTGCGGCAGCGTGACTCTGGGCGAGGTCGTCCTTTTTGTTTTTTAACAGAGTGTGTACACGCTGCCGGTGTCCTTTTCTCTTTTGCGTAATCCAATCATGCGCGCACTGCCATTGGTATCTCGTTAATTCCAGCACTCGCTTTTGATCATCCACGTGACGCTTTTCATCGGACTCGGATCGGCGAAAAAACCAGTCTCGCGTATAGCACAGCTTCATCCTCTTTTTTTTTTTTTTTTTTCTTTTTTTTTCCTCGACGTTGTTAAGGGCCATCCAGCCAGTTTCACGAGCGTGCAATTCGATTGAGTTAAATCAGACAGCTATTTATGACTACTGGGGCTGAAAATACATCCTAAGCTTCGTCATGGGTCATCTATTCGAAAGGACACCTACTTGCTGCAAACCCTTTATTCAATCACCAGTAGATCGATACGAAGCCAAAAAACATTGTTCCGTGCCAGCCATTGAATCACCCAATATTTTAAATCCCCGTTTTTTTTTCGCGGAAAGCGAGTGAAAATCAATGCGACCCCTTTTATCCGACGAGAGGGCGCGGAGCCCTCGTTACTAGTTTTTAATTAATGTACAAGCCCGGGCTCGCTGGTGCGCGCAAAATCATTAGCCGGGTGTCCCTTGTTTCGGCCCCGCGACATCGTTAGAGAGCAAAACGACGCGACAGTAATTTCAGAAAGTCTAAAAACTCACCCCTGCGTGAAAAAAAAGCCATTCACGTATGCTTATACGTATAGAAAGAGAGGCGCTCTATCTCTGTCTCTCTTTCCGTGTCCAGCCGACAATCTGACCCCTACTCGTTTCTCTTCCTTTGTCTTTCGAACCGGATTGACTCGTTTTGTCATATCGTAAGCCCGAAGATACACAGGGGGAAAAAGAAAACGAGAGAGGTTAGGTTATTAAACCTGCACGATACGAAGCGCAGTTAAAATCCGTATGCTCTGGCCGATGTTTATTATATGTTTCCTAATGCACACATTTTCGTATGCACCACCAGATGATATACTATAAAGTATATTATTTCTGCCCTTTCGTACAATACGAGCCACCGAAGCACCCCTAGGTGGCGCTCGGCTGACCTGAAAGTGAAGCGCGTTACGAGATTGGATTATTAAACGAAGAGGGAACTCCTACCCTGTATCAAACGCGTGCATTTGTAATGCTCGTCTGTCATAAAATTGCGCGGAGATGGCTCGCTTCGGAGTACAGGGTAGAATGGAGAAAGTCTCTTACGACGGAACGGACGCATGGAGCATGCATATGCCGATCGTATATGTGCTCGCGTTGTGAAGCAGTTTTACGTCTTTCTGTTGCGTTACGACGCGCGGTAGTTTACATAAAGAAAGCCATTCTCGATCGTTCGAGTGCGTTACCGCGGGAATAATAAAATTGACGCATTTTGCGGTGGGTCGAGGCCACGCCATTTGAAAATTTCCATCGGAAATGATTACGAGGTCGCCAAAGTTTTTTTCGATGAAAAAGTTTTTCAATTTCTAGGTCAGTTTTTCTTCTCCTCGCTTTTCAAGCAACGTCGGTTCGACGGCTGTCAGAACAGCGTACCCTACACGCGAGAACGAAAATAATTGAAAAGTTTCGTGTCGTGCGCGTCCCATCGCGTAATCATAACCTCGAAAAATCTAATTCCTCGACAGGCTTCGATGCGTCGATCAGACGTAGCATCAAACTCGACGAATATCACCGAAAAAAAAGTTTTTTTTTCCCATTCACTCGGGGAGAGAGATGACCGTCTGCTCCACCCACGAATGACACATCTCTCGCGCGCAGGCGAAAAGTGTCACGCGTACGACGTCGTTGTATCCAGCCTATGGGCATGGCCGGTTGGATATAGTTGGGCTCTCCGAGTTTAATAGTCAGCGCCTCCCCCTCGTATCAGTGAGAAAGAGCGGGGCTGCAGTGGCGATTATATCGGCGCCGCACACATGCGCGCGCTCGAAATGTGCGTCCGAAGGACTCGATGATTGGACACGCCGGCCGGCTCGCTCCGTAATTACGGCATCTCCCGTCATTGTGCGCCCGCTCCTTTCTCTCTCTCTCTCGTATCGATCGGGACCCTAGTTCTCGTGCATAAAGTCAGCAGAGAGCCCCCCTTACCCCCTTCCCCATACCGTTGCTACTAATGCCAATGTTGGTGAGCTTTGATTCCACATCGGACCTGTACTCTTCTCTCTGATATGCGCTGAAATGCAAGAGACGCAACGCGTTTCATTTGAATCCACAGTCTCGCGTTTCACGTCAGGTCCCGATGCAAGAAGAAAGATGAGGTAAAAATCGTTGGACCGATGATGCGGTGCGTTCAACTCCCGTATGAGGTCGTAAAACGCTGTCGTTTCACGTGACGCCATAAATAATTCACATTCCTAGCTCTCCAAGGTACAAATAAGGACTTGGGCATCCTCCCACTCGATTTAATATCCGCAGAGGGAGAAATTGCGAGACTCGGACGTTTACGGTGCGAGGGATGTGTCCCTTTGGACATGGAGTTGCCAGTTTGCCGCGTTACATTATACATACTTACCAACGCCTATTCGATAAGAAAATGTATACAAAATAGTCTGGAAAGAGACTCCCTCTATGTACCATCCAAGTGTATGGCTATATGAGTGTACGGGTGGGGAAAAGGAGGATGGGTAATGCAAGCGAGTGTAAAGGTTTACGGCCGATATGGGGTATTTATGGACGACAGTGGGCAAGAGGGTACCTTATACGTATACGATATGTACCCATGTTAAGGATTCGCAGACGACTGCACGTATATTATGAAGGCGTCGTCAAAAGGAGAATACTCCTTTGGGGATCTTCCCTACCGGCAGACGGTAATCGCATTAATATAAAAACACTAAATCTCACGGGCACAATAGCTTTTTTTTCTCCCTTTTTCCTCTCTTTATAGCTTGTTTCATCGTCTTTGGGGCTACTTTTGAAAGATCAGTGCGCAGTCGAACAATGACCGCCCGTAAAGTTGGCTTTTTCTCGTACTTCGATGTAGAGGACCCTTTTCTCATGGGTACTCGGTAGCCGATCGATTGCGTTAAGAAAATGGTTCCCAACTTTTTTTGTACACCTCGACGTACGATGACCCTTACATATACTGAAGGATGTCACATATAGAGAAAACGAAAGGACAATCCCATCCCTAAACTCAAACATGTTGGTCTTTATATCACCCAACATAGTCCAAAGATCCTCACTGAATTTGGATATAACTCGTTTAGCCATCGGGGTCGCACAGCGTTATATGTATAAATCGAAAGCATCACGCACCATCGATATTTGGGGGTTCGCCACATGTACCTACAAAGGTATCCATCCCTGTACAGAGAGAATCAAAGCATCGACTCAACATCCACGTGCGTATATGTACGTACGCTGGACTTACCTAATTCGAATGTGTGTATGCCAAGTGAGAGTGGGTCTCTGTATGGTGGATACAGGTATAATACACATATGTACAGAGGGTTCAACAGCGTTGGGGGGATCCTTTCCGGCGCGCTTTGGTATTATGCACACATATATTGATCAGGATGGGGAGGATAACGAGGGACGGTGGCCAGAGAGCAAGTCTGTCCACGCCTCGCTGACTCATGTGTGTGCTCAGCCGAGTTTCTATGTATGCGCATGTGTGGAGATGGATGCGTAGGATCTGAAAGGCATTTATTAATCGTTTAGCATGTGAAGAGAAGCGGAGTCAGAGGGGGGTTATGGCTGGGGTCGGGTGTAGAGACGGAGAAATTTTACAGTGGGTACGGCTCGTGGAATGGGATTTAGGCTGATGCTCATGCTCTTTTGATGGGATGTAATGTGGTTTCTTGTTTTTTCATGTTTTAATGGACGTGGATTTATGACGGTACGAGGGAGTTCTTGGGGATTATTGTGACTTGTGACGGATGATGATAAAACTAAAAGTATAGGCAGCTTTTGCACAGTTGGTTGTGTAACGTGCAATAAAGTAAGTACTTTAAATTTGTGGTTTCAAAATGCAGTAAGAATGAATTTTTATGTTTATTCATTGATTTTACCTATACGACCAACTACTTGAAATTTTAACATACTTAACTCCCTCGCAATCTTTTTGATTTCCTTTTTCTGTAGAAGGTAACAGCTTTTGGTTTGGATAATATATTAACTCTCTGACGGATTCAAGTAAAAATGTACCATCTATTGAAATATAAATGCCCGCAAACCCTGCGCCAAATCCACACAGTAAAATCGCCGAATGCGATTAAAAGACCTCAGGCAGCAGCGAAGTTTGTGCTTCCAAAAGGTGAAACTTGCGATTCCGATTTTGCTGACAAAAGACGGCTACGGGAACGTTGTGCCCCAGCTCTCGTCCTCTGAACCCTTCCTGCCACGCAAATAGGCACTTCAGTCCAAACTTATCACCACGTTTTTCGCCCTTTCAATTGTAAACCCTTTTGAAAACCCACTTTTCATCGAAGCACAGACGATTTGCCTCTAAAGTGGCAATGGTCCATCAAAGTTCTTTCACACTTTCATCCAAAAATCTGATGGGTACTGGAAGAAAATATTTAATTCCCCTCCATCACCCTCCACAATAAAAGCAGCCTTCTTTCCTACGGAAGGTTTCCAAGAAATAAGAAAACCCTATCGACCATCTCCCTGGAAATTCCCCCTTGTGGATTATTCCAAGACCGAAACGTTATTACAACTTAATGCTCCCCTGGAATTGCGTATGCTGAATTTAAACGACGCGGTGACATTTTCCACGACAGTGCCAGAGAAAAAAAATGGGGGGGGGGGAGTAAGCCCCCGTCGTCGACCTATTTCCTGCAACTGACAGCTTGTACTTTCTCTCTTTCGTATACGCGAAGAATAATGTACATACTTATACGTCCATAATAGTCGTTACGAGAATTGCTACGACGCTATTGGTGAGAAAAGGGTGTGGGGGATATAATACACTACTTTATCGATCGTACGGCTACGATTACAATGGCGCATATAACACGTTGGAATGAAGGAACGAGAGGACGGATTGCGAAAAAGTCTCGACGTATACCTATACACACACGCGTAATGAACTTTAACGACGGAAACCAGGTAAATTACTTGTAGCTATAATACGCGTCACATGTTATAATACAGCGCGTTTTGCGTCGTTGGTTGTTAGGCTGCATCGTCATTGTCGTATAGGTTATGATGTACAATAGCAGAGGAGCGCGAGTATTACACGCTGGGGCGAACTTAACTTTCAATGTAGCGAAGCGAGCGTAACGAAGTTCAAGGAGGGGAAAAGGGGACGGGGAGAAACAAAGTCGCTGTGTGCTGGCTATTAAATTAACGAGGTGCATCAAGATTGAATAATTAATATGCGGCTCACGTTGCTGCTGTTGGTTGGTTCGTTTGGCTGTAGTCTCGTTTATAACGCCGTGGCTACGAAACGTGTTATACCTACGTAGAATATCTGGACACGTGATGCGCTTATAGTATTTATACGTGCGCGTGGGCTGTGGGGTGCAGTTATGTGACTCGATAGGTAACGGGTTGGTTATTTAGGAGGCATAGGTGTAGTAACTTTGCCATTTACTTTTTGACCTTTGAGGGTCATTTTGGGTTGTTTTTTTTTTATTTCGTATATGTATATATCGTTTTGGATAACTCAGGTGTTATTGAAGATCCCTATAATAGCGACGTACCGATAAACGACTCTACCGTTGAAAATATGATAAATTTGTTGATACTATGTACGTCTACGTGAGGTCACGAGTCGTTATACGCTGTTTATTGAATAATTAAGGATCAACTGTGGCACACAAAGTATAACCTAGTCATCGGTCGATAGAGAGAGGGAGTGGGGATTTTAATACTAACCAAATCGTTCTGAAGACATAAAATTATCAACGCTGGAGCGTTTTTACGTATGAAACGAAGTACAATGGATTGTATACAACAAGAAACATAACGCAAAATCATTTCCAACTAGGTACCCCATGCACGAACGCGCAGCGTAACGAACCGAACACGTGCCATATAGTGGCGTTGTTACGTCGCGCGTCAGGGAGTATATCCGGGATATACTCGGACACAATAACGCGCAGGGAAGGGAGGAAAGGCTCCCCCCCCCAAGCTCGGTAAAAGCAACGGATAATACGCACGGCTCATTGGGGGAAAAATTTAATGAAACTCGTTATGAAACATATATAAGGACGCCATGGGGATGAAGGTAATAAAAGAACGCGGGGAGAGAGGAGCAGAGATACGATGATTGTGCAATACTCTGAACTTTTATGGAACGGACACGGTCCTTTGATTAATTAAACGAACGCGCGTGCTGATTGGAACTATGGCACTACGACAAAGACGATGATGATGATGATGTAACTTTTGTTACTTTTGTGAGTACGTGACTGTATTTATTTTTTCTTCTTCAGCTTAGTAAGGCGGTACTAGACGGTAGTTCTTCAAAGAGTACGGAAAAAAAGAAAAGAAAAAGCGAGCCGTCGAACTTTTAAATCCAAGGAAAAGACAGATTTAACGAAGCCACGTCTCCGGAACACAAAGAGAGCCCAGAAGTGGGGGTGGGAAGGGGGGGGGGACACCTGCTTAACGACCGAAATTCGTCCAATTATATCCGCCCGTTGGGCGAGGAAAAAAGAAGAAGCGTCTCGCGAGGAGTCTTGGCACGTACTTGCGTATCTGTCACTTGTGCACAGCCAAGCGATAAGTCAGCGTGCGGCATATATAGCCGGGATTGTTGGAAAAATTTTATTTTCCCTCTCTCGTAGTGTCGCGTGGCTCTAACCCCCCTTGCCCCCCCCCTCTTCTCATGAATAATGCAACTGTCGTATATAGCTTATACTTTCTTGGGGGAGAGGAGGGTGGAAAATGTATAAGGAGCCGACGAATGTCTTCAGACGTCGAATTAGGCGCTTTGCTTTTGTGCGAAAGGTAATACATGTGTGTGCGGGAGGATAAGTGGGAAAGAACGCAGTTGGCTGGAAATTTGAATATCATGAGCTGGGCTGTTGGGTCGTACTTATGGGTTTCCACCCCTGGCTTGTTGTGTTTTGCGAGTGTGTGCATCCAGGGATGGAAGAAAGATGTCCCGGGGTGTGCTCGCGGTTACGGAACAGACGGGGTATCATTTTTTTTCGCCTGCACAATTGAGAATTTATTGCGGGAAGAGCTACGAAAAAGTGTTTTCTTTGGCAGGGGTTGATTCGTCGATGTACGTTTTTGCGTTTTGTTTCGGTGTTGTTGAAATTTTGATACAAAATGGCTCGTGCAGTAGATAACCAGTTGTCAAGGAATCGACGGCTATGCATTTTCATTTGGATCCTTACGAGGTCGGCACGTAAGTGTAGTAATGAAGCTATCCATCACCAATGAAATCATTGAGTGATAATAACAGTTTGACACTCAATCACATCGGTCTGTGAACAACTGTTTCATCCAAGCGTGCATTTCGGCTATGGAGGATCTAAAAAGTTATGTCACAGATTGAAAACGCTTGTATTGTATGTTGAAAATTGGTGATGGAAATTTTGTATTACACAGCTTTACTGCATCAATTCTTTTGAAAAACAATTGTTTGATGGATTGTTATTGAAATGTTTGCTCATGCCACTGCAATGCATTTGATAAATAATTCCGATTTCAATTGAGTAGGCTTTAATCGTCTTATCTCAGCTAACGTACCTGAATTCAAAGGGTTTACGTCAATTTCAGTGGCTGTTCTGAGTAAACTAGGATAGCTTTAAAACAAAATCTACATGTTAGCACGTATTAAACCTGCGACAGGATATTCGATTTCTGCATCATTTTTTCCCATTCCAAACTGTTTGACTCGATGAAACTGATTAAATAGCTGATGACAGCTCGTCGTGTGAAATTTCAAAGACTATTGTTTGGTTTCCGGTGCAGGTTCAACTATATTTTAGAAGTGTAGTCAAACTCCATGAAAACCCATGATGGAAATGAGAAAAATTTAACAAGCCAACCACGTCCTTAACTTCTGCAGGATCGAGCTAATTATAAGCATCAGATAAAGTATAGCAGCAGGAGGAGGAGCTCTCGGGTATAACACGGAGCAGCTTTATACGGGAATACAACTCGATCTGATCGCTTATTCCGAGAAGCACCCAAAACCACCACCACCAGTACTACACCCCTCCCGCAAAGTCCAAACAGGATATTGTGCTTCCGCGAAACTTACGCGCGAGCGCGCGCGGGAAAGGCCCCGAGTTTCATAACTAGCTAATCCTCCGCGTAATGGAGAGATCAGCGGGTGGGCTCTCGTATCGAGGTCTCATCCTCCTCCCTCCCAAGACTCGTTTTCGGCAAACTACACCTGTCGGTGTGTGAGCGCGTGCGTGTTCTCTCTCTCTCGCGAGGGTTGCAAAGGCTTAAGCTTATAATATGAATTCGCTGACAGAATAGTGATCGGGCCCCAATACCTAGAGGGAGCTCAGGTGGTTGCACGTATACGTGTGTAATCTTTAGGATTTTGGGTGTATCAAGAGCACACGATTGTTTGCCGGATGCATGCACGCTATGACAAACAATGCCTAGTGTAAGTGCACTTATTGTCACATCGAATGGGACGAAGGAGCAATAGAGATGTTATTGTTATTTTTTTTAAAGAAAATTGTACTTCTTCCAAAGAGGAGACCCGACCAAACTTGGGCAACTCGACACCACGCCCCTCGAGCGCACCCCCCTATACTCTTCGGAACGGAGGGAAAAAGGAAAAGAGTCGAGAAGTCCAAGAAGCGTCGCGTGAAATTCCAGCCTCTCTCCATCGGCCTGCAGATGCATTGCGGAGGTGGGCTCGGCACTGCAGTTGCTCGTGTGTCCTATACGTGTCGGTTGCAGCGAGAGCTAGTAGCTGAGTGGCCGAGAGCCGGCGTATGCGGAGGTGGCGTGCGGGCCTCTCTCTCTCTTTTGACTCCAGCTGGCACTTCGCCAAGGCCTCGCGCTCCGAGAGAGAAAGAGGACACGCCCGCTGTTGCGACCTGCGCCTGCTCCGCGGTGCGCCGTTCGAATGGTCGCTCCGACGTGGTGCACGGAGGTTCTTTTTGTTTCGTGCCTTTTATGTTTGCTTAATTTTTTTTTTTTCCTTCTTTTTCACAATAGTTTCTTCCGATAGGACGATTGTATTTGGATCGTGTTAGGGAGTCAATGGTTTTGCGTTTTTGGTGTATTTGTACTAACTTACTGTATGTCTCTTTCCAAGTACTATATGAAAAAAAAGTCGATTAATATTGTGTTTTATTTCTACCCTTTAAATATTTCACGTGTATTTTTAGTTAATTATATTGATACACGTAAATTTTTTAACTATTACTCATTTTTTCTGATTCGCGATTCAAGTTGCAATTACAGCATGAGTCAAAAATTTATGATTTAGGAGTAAGACGGGTCGAAAATGTATGATTCAAAGATGAAAATCTCAATTTAAAAATTAAAGTAAAAGTTTTAATACGTGGTCTAAAATTTCTTGTTGATCCCGAAAAACATTAAAATAATATACATTAAAACAAAAAAACGCAATGAGAGAAAAATGAAAACTCAATAGAAATTAAGTTTGAGAAAAAAAAAAAAAAAAAAAAAAACAACAACAACAAACGTTTTAGTTTTTTTCGATGCCAACCTCACGAAACTTTCTTCATCTGAAAAACTAATAACAGTGCAGTGGCAGGGCTCAAAGGATTATCTCTCGCGGGCTTGTATAGGAGCGGCAATTAAATAGATTTTCCGAGACACGAGGCGCGCCCCGGCCGATTTGATTTCCCGCGCGCAGAGACGAGAAAAGCCGTGATTACCGACCCTTGAAAATTAAAGACTCGGCTCTCGTGTCCCGCCCACGGCGTTTTGTATTATCCTCGGAGATTTCACAGGAAAGAGTAATTTTAAAGCTCCGGTCCCTTCGTCGTGCGATGACCGCCTGGAATGTTAAGGTCGTTTATATAAGTTAAAATCGCCTAACCTTTAATGTTTGTTTGTTTTTTTTTTTTTTTTTTTTTTTTTTATCAACGCCTTATGTGCACACAGGTATGTCAGCATTCAAGTAGAAATATGTAGGAAAAATTTTATTTATAGCACTTTACCCTGCTGCAATTTATTTACATGATTTTTTTTATAAGACACAGTGATAGTTTTCACGGATTTTCACGGAAAAAATAGGTTATGTTTCAAAAAAAGTTTTTCTATGTATTACACGATATCGGAAATCGTACATATTTGAGTACGACGATCAAACCACATGGATTTCACAGAGAAACTATCGGAAAATTGACGTGAAGTTAACCTAACCTCGTTAGCATTTACTCCAACCTAAAAGATGTCTCAAAACCATGTAACTTTTCCATTTGCCGTAGGAGGATCTCTATTGAATTAATACGATTGATTGTAAAAATTATGTAAACTTAACCTTATTCATTTAATCTTAACATTGATGTTATACAGTTCCTCAATTTTCCGATGTATAGAGGTACTCACGAAAAATGGTGTCCAGAGTATCAATACACCGTAAAATAATATTGAAGTCAGTTTCACACTCTGTAATAGATAGAATCAGTAATCATTCCCTGATTAGTGTCGAATATTCACTACTTAAAATATCTGAAAGTAGGTTATTGCGAGTCAGTAAGTGAGGGGTAATTAGTTCATGAAAATGGAAATTTAATCAACAAATTAGAAAAAATACGTTGTGCACAGATTTGGCTTAAGAGTGTAAACAACGGTGTCCTAACCTCTATCATAACCCCTGAAATATAGCGGTATAATAACACCCACGTAACGCACCGGCGCTTTTTCGCTAAGCCGAATAGAGAGTGAGTATATATATATTATAGTTTATACAGAGAGCTTTTCCTTTGGCTAGCGCTTGGGCATATAAAAATATTTGAATTTCCCTCGACGTCCGAGCGGAAATTATTGCATTGGTATTTGGTGTGTGTGTGTGTGTATAAGCTTCAGGGCTTCGAGCTTGTGTATACACACTGTTTGCCCGTGCGAGGAATATCGTGATTAATTTTCCCCCCGCGTTTTGCTGTTTGTTCGTCTGCCGTATTTTTTTTTCTCTCCTCTGTTTTTCCAAGAACTTTTTATTTTGTCTCTTTTTTTTCGTTTTTTTTTTTTTTTTAATAAAAAATTTTTCAAACGTAAATTTTTGGTGCACTACCTTTTCAAAGTCCATTTCCCGCCAAGCTTTTTATTTCGCCAAGTAAACGCTCCATGAAAAAAAAAAATAAACATCCCTCATCCCCTGGTTGCTATTTTTTTTCTACCATTATTATTCGTGAAGAAGGACCTGCTTCGTCGGCAATATCCCGGGGAAAAGTAAAGAAAGCAATATTGCCCGGAAGCGATCGCGTTTATTTTCATGGGCACCGTGTGCTTACACGACCGGAACCTCCTCCTTCGGTTTGCCGAGCTTTTAAAAGAGGAATATTATAGCAGAGGGAGGGTATAATCGCACTTTACGTTTTTGCAGATTCCTTCTGTGAGGATGTGTTTCGGGGATTAAGGTGAGAGTCAAAGGATAAGCTAACGATTTGAAGTTTTTTTCTTTAACAATACACAGAAGAGTAGTTTTTTGCTAGGGAAAATAGGTGTGTGGACGCTCGAGTTTAGTCTCGATAACATTATCATATTTTACTCCGAAAAAATGCCTTCAAATGGGTATTTATTTTTAGTGTTATTTAATTGGTTAAAAATAAAAAATAAAAGTAAAATGATTTGTTTTACTTCTATATTCTGTTCATAAGGAATAAATTGCAAAACATACGATGAAAGTATGGCATTTGAGTACTTTCCCTTCAAATAGTATGGCTTCAATCATGAGCTATCAAAAGGACTGAACAAAAAGTTTTTTTTTTTTTACCAGTGAATAATATTCTTCATGATTGTACTCCTGATTCGTGAACGAATATTACGATGGAGTTTCAATCAAATTCTGACGCGGGAAATTGAAATTTCACGTTAGTTTAAAACGTAACTTCAATTTTGGCCATCTATTTGCGCAATCTCGTACAGATACTCGGTGATTAATAATACCCACGTTAAATACCACTCGTCATTAGATCCGCAAAATATCAAACAAACGTATATTTACCGTATGCATATATACACAAACATATTTCAATTTGTAATGTGTACACGCAGTGGTTATAACTTCCTCGTAATTATGTGGACGTTAATTTAGTGTTCATATGTTTAATGGCTCCGAATCGTTCGCATAAATTATTAATTGTTTGCATATCAATTTCGAGGGGCTACATTCATATTGCATTAATTATTCCGATGTTTTCATCGGATGCAATAAGTATGTATAATATATGCAGTTTAGCTGGAGTTAAATCACACGGAATAATTCCCGTGTATATCATCGACAGTTCCTTTCCCTCTTCGGTCTAACAAGTCCAAAACTAATATAAGAGCAAGTTTTCGAGGATTATACGCATATCCTTTGATACACGCGTACTCACGTTTACTCAATTGCAATTCAAGGCTATACCAATACAGTTGTAGGAGGTGCAATAAAATGTATCAACTTTATGAGCACAAGGGGTACCTAAGTAATTTTGCAAAACACGTGTCTCGGAAGTGCTTGTTTTATTGACGTTTTAACTTCTCACTTGATTTCGTTTACACTTTCATGTAATGCACGCATTTTTCATATAAAAGGTATAACGTATTGCGTAAAATACCAATGTTGTGAACTGTGCGAGATGATTTGAATAATAAATAATCAATTTTGAAATTGAAACGCATAAATACGGGAAATAATATAAGTAAAGCGCAAGAACCATTTGAAAAAGTGAGAAAAGATAGACAAAAGAGAAAAAGATGAGAAAAAATAAATAAACTCACCTCTGCTAGTACCGTCGGGTCCACGAAGAATAGTACACTCCTCTATTGTTCCAAATGGATTAAACAACTGGCGTACATCGTCTTCCGTCTGTTGCTTACTTAGCATGCCAACAAACAGCTTTCTGTCTGCTCGTTGCCATCATTGTACACCCCGTGGACGCGCGCGACAAGACGCGCAACACAGAAGATTTGGGAAAAAAAGAGAAAAAACAAAAACCATTTTCAAGATTAGTCATTGTGCCTTTCTTTTTGTTTGGGCTCAAGAGCCATTACTGTTTTCGCTATTAATATGCATAATATAATTAGATATTCAAGAAATAGTGAGTAGACGTAAATGAAACAAAAACAAAAAAAAATATATATATATAAATATAATAACCAACGGACGTTTCAAAACAAGAAAGTATATATATATATATAGATAGACGAACAAAAATAAATATATATATCTGGCGGCTAACACCGAGAACGACAAAGTTACACGGTTACACCACAGCATCCACCATCCTAAGGGGCAGTATAGTTAAGAGGAGGAAGGGGAATCGTGTTTATCGCGAATCGTGGATGATTTTTTTTTTTCAAAAGTGAACGAGGAAAAAAAAAATCGGTCGTACAAATGGTAAGCTGCAACGTGCCATAAATATGGGGAGCACGCGCGTACAGTGTAATCACAGACACGCGCGCACGTGATAAATAAGGTTCGCGTTTGTAACTACAACAAAAGTACAACCGATACCGCAACAATCATTTAAGTATGGAGCTGAGTGCAAGTAAAAAAGCAAAAAGACGAAATGGAAACAAAAAAAGGGTAAAACATCGCACGGTGGACTATTTTGGATTTTCTGGTTGAAAACTGAATATTTTATAAATTTAATAAGATAGTTGAATCAATTATTTTTTAAAACTTGATTCTAATTCTCCGGGGATCAAGGGAAACTATTGAAAATATGGTAAAATTACATCCTAACCTGAAAATTAAGGTTATGTAATCTCTTTACCTATTCCGTAATATACATAACTTATCAGATGTATTTGCACATTTTTAGTGACTTTCAACTATTGTTTCAACTTTAAAAAGATTAAAAATGAAGAACTACTTTTGTAAAAGGTAAAAATGGTATATCACTCTTATTGAGATCGATTTTACTTTTGGCTTTTAAAAGTATTTATAGATCTGTTTCGAATACTATTACAATACGACTTTGTAATACTATTCCAAAATATGGTGCAGGGCAGGTAGTTATAGATTTTTTATTAAAATGAAATCAGAAAACTGTGAAAAGTTGTTTAACCCAAATTTTTAGGTTAGAATCGAATACTTACATATTTTCAACATTTCGTGTTAGTTTTCAATGACCAAAAATTCATTAAACTATCTTATTTTATTCATGAAATATTAAATTTTGAATAAAAAAAAAATCTCAAATATTTCTCTGTGCGACGGGTGATAAAACGTTGCGGGGAAACAATCGAGCGATCAGTCAAAACGCGTGTGGTCTGAGCCATGGCAGCCGAAGAAAAGCATACTATATCATAGTGTTCGCGACGCGATTTATACGAGCGGGAGGCGATAAGCGACTCGCTACTGTGTATTAACGAGCGCGCCGAGCTCTCGTCATATTTATATCAGCTTGTCATCGACGACATTTCCATTTTCTGGTATTTGTTTTCTATTTTCACGATGGATCTTAGAGTTGTTTCAAAGTGGTAGTGACGTTATTACGGTGTCTTTTTTTTTATCAATAGTTTCTTTACGTGACGTATGAATAAAAACTTCAAAAAATAAATAAATGAACCAATAAGCTTCATAAAATATCTACTAGTCTATTTGGATAAGATAACATTCTTTTTTTTTTTAATTGTCAATTGTAAAGCTTTTTTTAAACATATCCGAATCTCTAAAATTCAAGGAATTTTTTAACTCAATACAAGTACGTAAAACTGTCAAACTCTAAAGACTCAAGTAATTATATTCTCTAGAAATCCAAGATACAAATCAATAGTTATTCGATATCCAACTATCATTTTTTTGCTACCCCGTTATATTTTAACTTAATAATGTTGATTACGAAGGAAGAAAATGAGAGCTCAGCGCGCTTAGGTGCCAAAAGGTGACATGTCTCGAGAGACTGATGGGGTTGCCGAAAAAAAGGTTGATGCAGTCAGGTTTGCAGGGGGGAGGTCATCATACGGAAGTTAATATATAATATATGTACGTGACAGCGATGCTTATCAAAAATAAATTACTGGGCTGCAGCTATTTCTAATATAGCACGTGATACATTTCGATGAAAAAAAAAAAAAAAAAAAAAAAAAAGAGAGAAATTGTACAAAGAGAAGCGCCAAGTTTCCTCGACGCTTGTGTCTCTTTATTTTGCTTCGTCAGAGCGATTTGGAAAGAGTAGGTTGGACTCGTCGACTTGAAGGAGAGTAAACATTATACGTATATCTTTTCTGCGGTCAGATACCATTGATTTTTCGGTCAATACATTACGAGCAATTCTTCGTTTATTCGTACGTTGACGTATACAATCCTCTCTTTCCAACTTACGTAATGGACGAAAGCTATAACATACTTTACGTCATCTCGCTGTAGCTCGTAAATTTATAGGCCTGATTGGGTTATTGCGGTATTTCTTTTTGTCTGATTTTTTACTTAAATCCAATTGGTTTGTATTAAACATTTTAAACTTTACAAGTTTTATAATTTTGAATAAATTTTGCCTTGGTTTACCGGACATAATTTTGACGTCGAGAGCGAGAACTTTTTTTTTTTTTTTTTTAGAAATATCTGCACTGGGTTGTCACAATATTTAGTAATAATGAATAATAATGATAATCATATATATATATATAGACAATGGCATTACGACAGTATATGAAAATTCAATCAACGTCGTAAAATCGTTACGATGACGTTTGCATAAATTAGTCAATGTTAGATGTGTTAACGACTGATTGATGTATACAAATAATATTAATATAACATGTGAGTTGTATAAAGCATATGTTATCATATGTGACAATAAATTTAATGACACTCGTTGCAGAGAAAATAACAATGTCGACAATTGACAATCGTATTGCCGTCAATAATCATTTGATAAAACATTAGGTCACAAATTTTTGGTGTAATACAGTTAATGCAGGTAGTAAAAAATATAAAAATATGTAAATGTACGTATAAAACTCACATTATAATGGGAATACAAAATATAAATATTTACAAACGTGATATATAATATATATATAAAGAAAACATCGACAACGAACGAGACAATACATCCAACGAGCGAGCCACTATATGGTCACAGCTGTATATAATAAATAGTGGAGGTGATTATTCAAGTTAAAAGTGAGGTTAGGACAAGGTGTGTAATTTCGTTGTTGTTGCTGTTTTTGACAAAAAAAAAGTTGAGGATTCAAAAATTGCTACCACAAAAATCATTAATCAAAAGAAGAAAAAAAATGACCATCGTGAAAATCGTTCAGCGCACATTTTTAACCCTTTGAGGCATCTGAGTGCATGAGGTTTGATTGTTATTAAAATTCTTTTAAATTTTTTTTCTATTTTTTTTTTGCATAGAAATTATATTTAGGCACATTCAGAAAACCAAAACCTCAATTTTTCATTGAACAACATTGTTTAAAGCGTTGCAACAGTTTATTATGCCGAAAAAGGTTAAAGCATTGGAGAGCCTGTACTCTAAGGACAATCTATGGCAGTTCTTAAAAAAAAAATAAAAAAATGAAAAGACTAAATTGATGCAAAATTACAATATCCAGACTCGAAACTTGTGTGAAACAAAGAAAAAGGCTGTAACAAAGCTCGATCACGACTACTTAAGGAAAGAAAAAATTAATTGAAAATCTCTAGTCAAACAAGAATACCATTGAAAATTAGGTGTGTCGTTTACCCGCCGATGCACATAATGGGCTGATGGACCATGGAATTAAGTAACAGTGTGAAAACGGGATGAGTGTTATCGCCTTTTCTTGTTACCAAAAAACAAAGATAGGCAGGAGCAGCAAAAAAAAAAAAAAAGAGGACGAGAGGAAAAAAGGAGGGGCTCAGTAAGTGAGTCGTGTGTGTTACTTTTGTGTGAGACATAATCGGACCATGGACTTTGGTATAGTGAGAAATGGCGTGACGAAGGAGGAAAAAAAAAAAAAGAGAGAGAGAGAGAGAGAAAGATCACGCGTGAGCGTTGAGAGGAAGGGAAAAGTTCCCTTCCTTGGCTTCCGTACTTTTTTTCTTCTTCTTTTCCTTCCTACTTTCACCAAAGACACTATCTAATTGGAATGAGAGGGCGAGGAGTAGCAGCACGGGTAGAGGATGGAAATGGTAAGTAAGTATTTATGGCGAAAGATACATCCTTGTCATTGGAAATAATTCGATCTTATCTCATTTCGTTCGAGGCCAGCTGTCTTTCTCTCCCCTCTTTGAGTGCGATAGGAAGGTACGTGTGTGTGTGTAAATGCGTTGAGGGGCATTGATTATCACTCATAGTAATCAAGTATTAATGAAATGGAAGCTCTAGCTATCTCCTGGAAGTCGAAGTTACCTTAGCAGCGGCCGCCACCGGTGCCTCCTACTTCCAGAAGATGGCACTGGCGCTCCCGTCGTCCATCATGCGCTCTGTAATACAGAACAGAACAAAAAAAACCAAGAGATGTAGGCGTGGCCTGACGCAGCATTAGACGTTTTTTTATTTATTTATTTTTTTTTTCTCTTTCTTATGTCGATGGATCGTTCACTGTTACGTGTCCTCCTTTCGTTTTTCCGAACGTCTCGGGCTCGTAAAGTTGTTTCTTTATTTTTCAACTTCTTTGCCATGTACCATGAGAATATAAGAAAAAAAAAGTCATGAGAGAGTAATATCATGGTTATCGCTCTTTGGGTGTGCGATGAGGTCTCATGTTGTATTGTCTCAAAGCGTTTTAAGCTCCTTTTTATTTTTTTTAGGTTAGGGTTCGAGTTGATTATAATGTCAGTGCAGGATATTTCTCTCGTTCATTAATTCGTGTCATCGTTTTTCCTGAAAGATTCGCGCATACAACACGATTATTCGACAGCAGATGGGAAACCATTTTCCGGGACCCCGACACTTACTCCATTTTAACATGGACACCCCATAGGGATCATTCCAAGTAATAAGCAACTGGAAAACTTTAATTATACCGATCGAAAGAAAAAGAGGAGGAAAAATCTCCTTGGTTTATATACGCCCACGCGATTCGAGGCGCACAGCCAAGATACAAGGGTGTAATTAGCAATTCATCAATGTTGTCGGGATCCCGAAATCCCCTCCCTTCTGCTTCGACTCTCAAAAGCGCTGGGCTTGCTCGTGCCAGCGACTCGCGAAGTTAATTAGGAAGCCCTTGTAAAACGAAGACAAGGCGGGGTAATTAAAAATCTTGTCAACATCGCTCGTTCGTTCGTTCGTTCGTTCGTTCGCTCCTTCGTTCCATGACGCAACAGAGGTGGTCCGAATCGAAAGAAACTTCCAAGAAGTTAAAGGAGAGGGATGGCGGTGTGGGCGTGTACCTGAGGGCTGCTCTCGGCAAATTAAATTCTCGTTCGATCGATCGCTCTACTCGCAAAGGAGGATCTTGGAGCTTCAGGAAGCCGTATAGTGTTTTTTAGCGAACGTGGTGAAACAACCATGGATAAGAATCAGAGACAAAAAGGCAAAAAAAAGTCAACACTTTATTAAGAAAGCCTATACCATTTCCTCCCGTGCAAACGTCGTGACCCAGATTGCTGATTTACTTATCGAATCCCTCGGTCAAGCTAAAAGCCCTTGGCTTCTCGACTCTCGAACCTCTTGGCCGCACCTTTGCTCTTCGTAAAACGTCCTTTTATCCCCATCTTTAGGGTCGCCAATGCACTCCTTGGTCCACCTTTCCCAGGAAAATTGGATCTCCGCACTAACGTGACCTTTAGGGCTTGTTGCTCTCAGCCTGCGTCCCCTTGCAAAAGGAAAGAGAATTCACCCTCGGGAAATTATGTACGAAACTTTTTTTTTTTTCTCTCTCTCTCGTCCCATCCTTTATTTCTTCTGTCCAACGTTCGATAAGAGCTACAAAAGCAAGGCGACGCCCTGGGATTTGATTTCGAGACGCATCGATGGACAGCGACGCCCAAGGATAATGGATCGAGTTTGCCAGTCGAGTGAAATGGCTTATTCACTTACACTTGGTGTATAGGGGTCGTACTTTTACAGTTCCTCGATGATTACACGTCCCTACACACCAAGGTTTCAGCAGGACGCAACTCAAGGTCGATGCGCCCTCTGTCAGGAAAAAATCTCAAACAATGAATCCTTATCGTGCCATGTACGCAGCCCCAAGGCGCTTATCAAAGGACTTCATTTATTTGCCACGCTCTCTTACATTCGTTCCTTCACCCGCTCTCGAGAAATATGAGAGCTACTATCTGCTGCAATTCCGACTTTTTTATTTTAAGCAGCTTGCGGTGAGCTGTAGCTACGTATACATATACAGACAGGGTAAAAGAGAGCGTAAAAAGCGACTTCTCCGCAACTCCAAATTACAGAAGACACCTCACCGTCTTCTACCTCCCCCCCCCAGCCTTCCTTTTTTTCTTACGGAACGTTTTAAATTTTTGATTTCTCAGCTCCCACCCTTATTACATGTACTCTCTCTCTCGCGCTATCGCTATTATGAATTCTTAAGATACGCCAAAAGCCAGCACAGACGCTGCCCTATTTTTCGAGATCCCTGAATAATTCATCCCCACTACCCACCTCCCCCCCCACTCTAAGCAAGAGAAGCGCGGTAACTCGAGAGAGTCTCGGTAGCAAAGAGGATGCAAAAGCTCGAGATGGAGTTGGTTATGGAAGGAGAGAGAGGGGGGGGGGCGGGATAAACGAGAACAATTTTCCACTTTTCTTATTTATGACGAGCGAGCGTTTAAAACACGCGCGCGCACTCAAACACACACACACCCACTAGAGATGGAGAAAGAGATATTTAGAGGTTAAGAGAGAGAGAGAGAGAGCGCGCAAAAAAAGAAACTGCGTGGCGCATTGTGTAAACTTTTCGCCCGGACTCGACACTGTTTACCCTCTAAAAGGAACAGCTTCTAACTTGCGCCGAGAGAGAGCGGGGTGGTGGGGGGTAAGGGCTTTTCCCGCGGCAAAGTTGGACGCCAATCGATAAAAGACACGACGACGATGTCCTGCCATTCTCGGGGTGTCCTTCCCCCCCTACTGTCCCCGCGTGGCACGAGATGGAGCGGAGGGGGGTGGTGATGATGCTAGGAGAGACAGACGGGGGGGGGGGTAAGAGATCGAAACTTATCTACTTGCTCAACTAGCTTTGGGCGGCGTAAGTAAGTATACGGCTTCAGCCAGCCACCTTATCCCGCTCTCGTAACCACTTGGCTCGGGGAGTTTGTTCGAGTTCGCTTTTCAAATCTGCCTCGACACCCCCACTGTCGAGTTAATGCCCGACGAGGGAGTTTCTATCTCGCGCTGTACTGCTGCTGCTTGGCTGTCTCTTGAAGGCTGTATGGTGTCGTATATAGTCGCGTTGAAAGCGATTGTGCAGGGAATCGCGTATACCCACGCGCGGATACACTTTCGGAAACAAAGAAGGCCATTACTATTTTCAAATTTGGGTGTTTGCTGGACGCCCACACCCAATGGGGGTGAGTTTTTCGAGGATCCCACTGCCTGCTTGTAGAGTACATGTAGTTGTTACATTTAAATTTTGACTCGTGCATCTTTAAACACATCCGCCGTTGGGAGATAAACGACGGCCAACAAATCCTTCGCGCGGGAGCGCCCAAGTTATAAGCTCCGCGCTTCAGCGGGGCGATCAGCGAGTTTCGAAGTGAAACTTCGGAAAATCCTCCGGCCTTGAGAGTATTGATTATTTCAGATTATAAAAGAAGGAAAAAAGCACTTTTCTTTTTGCACGAGGGTGGAAAGACGGTCGAGAGATTAAAGTGTCTCGGAGGGGAGGGAGATTTTTTACCTCGTCCCTTAAAGACGACCCGTCGTGAGAGCTTCGCTACAGCGGACTTCCCAGGCTGGTAATTAATCGAAGGATTTGTCCTGGAGGAGAAAGAGGGTAGAGGGAAGTTATGATTAAAAAGGAAAGATTCCCCTTCCTACGTAAAATCGTTCTCTCGTGGCGATGACGTCGATAAAGTACCAGCAGTCGGTATACATAATACCTACCCAAGGACATAAAGGGTTAGAAGTAGCATTGGCAAAGCCCAAAGGTCGGTTAACGCGACGCAATTAAAATTTGATCTGTCCTTTGTAGCTGCTCTAATAGAACACTGAGTCGTGGCGTGTGAAGAGACCAAACGGAGAAAGAAAGGTTAGGGCGGATAGAGGAGAAGCATCGTCTCGAAACCATAAACGATGTAATTAAGCCGGGGCCACGCGGCTCGGAAGCTATAGGGCTCCTTTCTCCTAAAGGCCGGTCATTAACGCGGGAAAAACGCGCCGAATCGTCCGAACAATGAAACTCTTCCACAGTGGGGGAGGGGAGAGGATGAAGATTTTCCTTCTGGGATCTTTTTTCTTGGGATGTCGAGACACAGTGTTGCGGCTCCATGAAAGACGTTCAGCGCGATGTGTGCAACTGAAAGGTAGGAGGATTGCTTCTTTTTACGAGTCCAGCCAACTCCCTGTCGTCTTTTTGGCGCGAAACTTCCTTCAGCAATTTAGCACTGTCAGAATACGACTCGACGGAACATTAGGCGTCATATCCACGTGATGTCTTTCCCGGGGACTTTGGAGTGACTTTTTTTCGGGAGAGAGAAGTGCAATTCGCTCGAGGCTTCAGCAAGAACCACCATATATATACGCGACAGTACCATTGGAATTACTTTTTCGCTCCAAGTGGGTTGGCAAAACTGTATACAACCCATCATGATGATAACCCAGAAACTGGGATAAAGTTCTTGGGGAGTACGGATTGTACATGGTGTTGTATCAATAAAACTGCTGTAAACTCTCGGTGCCTTAGTCTGTCCCCAATGTTTTATCAGAAGTTGCACGCGCGGATACATATATATATATATATACATACGTGGAGGCATTGAGGGACACAACCCTCTACTAACACCTAGGCTTTGGAGTAGTAATGCCGGCTCATCGAAGCTCCCAATACTGGCGTGTATAGAAAGGGAGACAGAGAGAGAGTCAGGCAGCTCTCGTGCACGTTATTGAAGCGATTTTACGTATTCCACGAGGGGCGTCAGATGGAATCCAGCCCAGAGTGTCGGCTGCGTTTTGCATTGTCAGTGTAGAAGAGAGAGGGGGTGGATACTGTACCAAAGTCCCGGAGCCTAGTTCGTCGCTTTATGCAATGATGTAGCCAAAGCTTCGCAGTGTCTGTGTGTGTGTGTATACTCTGCCCCTTCGCGTCATCTGATTGAACTCACACACGTATTGGTGCGCGTGTATACACGGGCACGTACTCTCTCTTTCCAAAGGATACAGAGATCATCTACATAGGTATACATGGAGACGTATAGACAGGGGGAGTGGGGGCAGGTCGAGACACTGCGTTGGAGTAGGAGTACAGTGTATAGGGCGCCTGGTACGGATCACTCTGCCGCCTGCATCCGTGTCAAGGCGAGGGCTTTGTGGACCGGAGATTACAATGGCATCTCCTCCAGATTAGCATATGAATTACGGCTCGTCCCGTACTCCCCCTCGAGCCGAGTTCCATCTTTCTCTCGCAGCGAAGCTGGTGTACGTGTGGGCACATGGACTGGCTCGCGAAGATTCAAGAAGTAAAGTACCATCTGCCTCTCGGGGAAGATCGAGGAAGAGTTGTCCGCGTATGCGGGCCTTTGGCTTGACTTTGGACGAGACTGACCCAAGGAGGTCTCCATACACGTGCAAGTCGTCGGATCATGCGGGCTGATGTGGAAGCTTCTTCTCCCACTCATTGTTCGAAGGACTTTATATGGGCTTTGGAGACTTTGCAGTTTCAGGAATATTTTGGGAACCATCATTCGTCTTGGTATTACTTGTGGACTATGGTCTTTTGTTTGGTTTTACAATGGACTTTTGCGAATGTAAAAGAAGAAAAGGGAATTCATGAGGTTTCCTTTAGCATTTGGAGCATTAGAAAGACGATCGTTTGGTTGGTGGATGGTCGAACACGTCATCCGATGAGGGATTGTGTTTCGCAAATTTTGTATTTTGATCAGATTTCATCTTACAATTGTGAGATAAGGACTTCAAAAAAGGGATCATTAGTAGATGACAACATAACGAACGAACGAGCGATGATGGAGTATTATTTTGCAAGTGAAATATCATATGTAAATGTCGTTAAATTTTGTCATTATATAGCCAATTGGATTTGTGTATTTAGTGTACTATTGTTACTTGTTACTATGATATTAACCCGTTCAATGCAATACAATCATTAGTATTTGGAAAAAAGTCAAATCTCAAATTTATCTTACGCTATATCATTTATCACTATTTTTTGGTGTTAATTGCTATGAAAAATAAATGTCATTAGATCAAGAGAACGCTTTGCTCATTGTAAGTATAATTGCGAATAATAATAATAATTCTTATCGACTTAAGACATGGTTGTGATTTAAAAATACCTGAAAGGGTGAATGCACTTATGAATGACCAATTTTGTTATGCAATTTTTTTCTTACACAGTCACAACATTAAGATAGTCCACACCGATTTAATGTTAGGAGTCCCGCAGCACATTAGATTTACGTTAAAGCTGACACAGTAAACACGAGTTTTTATACAAAACACAGAGAAAACTATGTAAAAAAAAAAAAAAAAAAACAAATGTGCTTCTTAAATTCACACATAAATATAATTCCACAGATAATACAAAAAAAGAGACAGAGAGATTTGATTAATCGTTAAATTTTAGCCCACTACCGTCACACTCAATGCTTTTTATTTTGCTTGTTTCTTTTCAATTGTGTCCACGTACCTTGAACATTTGTGTCTTAGGCTTCAATGTCTTCGTGATACTCGTCACACCACACGAGAGAGAGAGAATAGCTCGACAACGCGATCACGTCTTTTTTTTTTTTCTCTTTTCATTAACATCATCATTCAAACTGATCATTAACCAGTGCACCCACCCCACCCGTCATCTTACTATCGAACAAATATCTAGCGTTTTTGGATTTTTATTATTTACTTCGAGCGAGCTCCTAAGTTCTGCAAGAAAAGTATTACAGTGTTTTTTTTTTTTTTTTTTTTTCGTAATAAAAATCGAACAAAAAAAGAAGAGAACAAAAACAGCATCAGATATACTGAATCTATGTATACAAATCCGAGTCACGATCGTTTATCCGTTTGTGCGTCACTTATCTTCATCTTTTGGATGCCTTCCAAAGAATAGAAAAGAAGAAACGCAAACCCGAAAAGCGAAGGGCAAGGGAGTATACTATTTAGGGTAGTCGAGCGAATCAGTGAAAGAGAACGTGTCCTATTTAGGACGCTTTACTTCTTTCGACTCTCATACACTTTTATGTTGGAATATATACCGGCTCGTTTCTTTATTTTTTGAATTTTGTTACCGTATTTTTACATATTTTTGGCCAAAGTGCAATAAAGAGATTTTATTTTATGCTGATATCTACAAAAACAGTTCGTTCCAAGATCAAAGACGAAATATGATTTGAAAAATAATAGTCGATGATATTCATAAGCCAAAAATAAACGATCGTGTCTCGGAGCTCGCGTATGGAAAAAAAAAATCAACTGGAATCGTAATGCTGACTGTAAGTTCAATTTTGGAATAAAATCGGGATGGCCGTGATTTTGTGGCTCATCATCGCGCGCTTGTATTCATCATCGGATCGATCGCTTGTTCTCACCTCCGCGGTTTTCACTGTCCGCCGGTTTCACTTGAATAGGACGGTTCATCTGTAACAGAAAGCAAAAACAACGTGCTCACGTAAGTTACAATTGCAAGACAACGATTTGACATTTAATTATTTATGAGTGTTTTTTTATCGTAAAAGGAAACATTTTTTATGAAAATAATCATGCTTCATATCGATAAGTATATCTCGTATTGTTCTGTACATGGGCCCGGATAGTTGGAATTTAAGGAGTTGGCCATCTTGGGAAGTCAACAGTCAGTTTTTATCAAATATTACTAAAAAAATTCATGTATTTTAACCATTATTCCCTTTAAACTGAGTAAATTTATGAAGTAAAGTTCGTATGTTTTACACAGTTGCCTACAGAGATTTATCAAAATTTTCACTCCAACTAAACATTTTTTTTTTTTTTTTTCATCAGGATTATAAGGTAGATTTTAATAAACTTGCATCGATTCATCCATCGTGAGCATTTCTAACCTAAAAGAGTTAAAAAGTCGAATCCATCCCTCGCACCTTCCATTAAAAATAGTCAACCTCTTTAAAGGACGTTCTGTACTATAAGAGTAGTGCATTGATGTTGAACCAACTTTTATTCAACTTGGAATAAACGATGTGATTAAAAAAGGCTTGTACCTTCATTGAGTCAACGTCGATTCAGCATTGAATCGATGTAGAATCATTATTGATTCAGAATGCAATCAACATGTATATTCATCGATGGAAAGAAGAATATCATGCAACTAAAATCTTGAATTTGGAAAAGCTCAAAGAAACGGTAAATTTCTATTTTGTAGTGTTAAACCCTACAACATAACCTCAACGGTTTATTTGTTGAAAAAAAAAAAACTTGTCTCTTGGATTCAACGTAGTTTTTCCCTCTTTCCCCCCTGACTCGGTGATGAATACATCTTTCAAAACAAAACACGAGAGAGGATCCACTTTCCCACCTGAAAGTGACAAAAGACTCGCTCGACACTTCCATTATTCGGCATGAAAATCCAGCCTCGTAAAAAGAGACACGCACTTGTCTGCCGAGCTCACGGAGGCATCAGCAACTTTCACCGCTCCCACGTCTAATGGTCCATCGTAATGGCGTCTATCTTTGTCCATCACGGGATGAATCATTCATAACGCGTATGCCACGGGACACTATCGCCTTCGATTTTTCTGCCCTCCTTCTTGACCTCTGCCCACATAAAAGCAGGGTCTTCCTCTTTTATTCCCTCCGATCGCCTCGTAATGTATATACATCCCGGCCCTATTCTTTGGAGAGGGTCGTGCAAGAGAACATTGCCATTTTATTTTTGACTGATACACCCACTCGCCCCGGGATATATAATAAGGACATCCCAGAATTTAGCGCAAAAACAAAAAAAAAAAAAAAAAAAAGGAAAGGAAGAAAGAAATTTCCTCTTTGAATGCAAATACCCGTGTACCCTGCGTTTTCTCCAAGCATACGAGACGCAAGCGAGCCTACTTCTTATACATAGAAATCCATTAATACAATCAGACCAGCCGAATTTCCATCCATCCTTAAGGAAAAAAGCTCGCCACGCACACACGGGATCCAAGCTGATTTCAGATTCGGACTCGGCAGGAGCGTATTCATAGAAAATTACGTCCAATTCAGGAGCAATCAGCCGCTAGTCTACCCCACTTTTCCGCCCTTTTTTTTTTTCTCGTGAAAAAACATCATATACCCCGCAATTTTCCCAATACGCTCTCGCTCGCCCTAAAAAATAATTGCGTGTGTGTACAACACTACATAGCGGTGTGAGTTGGGTGTCCGAGGGAAATTAAAGTGCGCGAGCATCCTAGTAGTCCATTAGACGCTCGGGCTTTTGTTGTCGGCTCCGTTGTCATGGGGAGAGGCTTCGAGGGAGGGCTGCCGCTCGCGGAGATACCGGAACCGAGATACCTGCCACCTTCTTGGCGTCCTTTTTTTTCCACCCCCCCCCCCTTGGCACGTTTTAAGCGAGCATTCTAATTTTGCCTTATTTCTTTCTTTTTTTTTCCCTGCGAGTTTTACGAGTTTGACTCGTGTCTTTTTTTCTTTTATGGGTTCCTGCGAAGCGAAACTGATAATATCTCACCTTTCGCAAGCGAATTGTTTATCGAGAGGGTGAAAGTGTAGGGAAAAAAAAGGATAGTTGAGTGCGGTTCTTCGAAGTGGAGAGGATCCGTGTAATTAGGGCTGAAGGGAAGCATTAAATAAAAGTTCTGTTGTGTGACCTCGATCCACTTGTTTACTGCGTAGGTGCTATTTTTATACGCGATGTGTTCTATACACGTTTCAATATGACTTCGATTAAAAAAAAAAATAATAATAATAATAATTCGCAAACGGAAAAGCTCAAATATCCCGGAGCGAGATGAAATTTCGTCGAAAATCAGCGCACCCGCGCTTCTTCATTTTCCGTAATCGCATTCACTCGACCCGCGTAAATACGCGCGTCGACATCGAAAAATCCCTCATTTTATTTCGCCCGGCCGATTCTGTGATTATTATTATTATTTCATATCTCACAGATATGACTCAACCGCGAGTTCAACTATTAAAACGCGTATGCATTTATTGAGGACTAGGCATGGTTGGGTTTCGCGTTTTTCATCCAAATGCATCCCCCCCCCTTTTTTTTTCTTTCACGTTAATGAGAGGTTTAGGGGGGGGATTGCCGAGGACGTCGGTCTGCGGCTGAGTTACATCGGCCGAGCTTGACGCGGTGGTTTTGCTGTGCACACGTTTCGAAAATGTGATGGATGCGCCGTATGAGGAATCTGTTGTGTTTAGGGGGCCCGTAATGGATTACTTTGGTTTAAAAAAACACGCACGAATGCGCACACAATAAAAAGTTATTTGAGCTTTCGACTGGATTTTGAAATTTAGGATGGTAATTTTTTCAACATAAAAATATTCTTTTATTGCATTGTATGAGCGTAGTGACGTTGTGAGATTACAGCAATATGTTTCATTAAATGCTGTTAAGTATGAATATTATTTTCACAGAACTGCCTTAACTCATTCTTATTTTAAATTATTATTTTTGTTGCAAAAATTTGATAGAATATCCTACTGTTCAAGTGTTGGATTCAAGTTCGAGGGTGAAATTTTTTTGAAATTCATGACAATAGTGTAAACTAATAACTCTCTCTGCTTGTTCCTAAAAATGTTTTTTTATTTCCTAAAAGATCAAATTCTTTGTTAGTCAATCGAGAAAAATTGAAAAATGATATTTAAAAACTCTATGTTTAATAAATACGCATGTATTAAATATTTTATTGCAGGATGAATGAAAAAAAAAGAAAAAAAAAAAGGGAATACCAAAACATGAAAGCTGTAAGAACAAAAAATCCAATTTTTGTCTCCACAACCCTTACAAACCAACTTTTAACAAAATTGTGCAGAAACTCGGAGATCTGATTAAAAACGGGACTTTTGTTAAATGTCCTTACACTTTTTTCCTACATCTAAAGGATCTAGATCGAAAAAACAAGCACCCACTGCGCGATGATCATAATATACCCAGAGAGAGAGAGAGAGAGGCGCAGCAGTGCTCCATCCCCGTTTCCTTAATATACTTAAGAGACTCTCTCTCTCTCCTTCCACCAACACATACGCGCAGGGAGAGCTAAGTGCAAGTTTCCGCTGTCATCGTTCGTGTACATTAAACGCACGGGGGGCACCGTATAGGAGTAGAGAGAATCGATCGAGCGACCAAGACGGATGACAATAAGCAAATGTGTTTGCCGAGGCGCCGCTGCTGCACTGCCCGAAGAGCAATTAATTAACTCCGATTATCTCCAAGCAGGCGACGCGAGCATATATATATATATATACCATAAGGGTAGGGTTAACGCGCGCGTGTGCGTGTCTAGATACGTATTATGCAAGACGATACGCCAGCGAGTGGCAGCCTCGATAGTATTTTATTTATTATATATCCACGTGCGAGAAAAAGGCAGAGCCTTTGGTCGTTTTTTCTCTCACGGCAAAAAGAAGCAAACCAAACAACTTGAGTTTATCGAGTATGTATCGTCGTTCAGCCGCAAAAGGGCGTAATTTCAGGAAATAGAGGCAAAAACCTCCCCATGTGTTTTTAATTATTGATAGAGCTTTTTGCCCCTCTCCCTCCAGTTACTATACTTAACGACGGACATTCAAGACAACGACACCAATAATAATTAATAATCAACGAGTACGAGCGCCAATGAAATTGTTGGAAAATTATACAGCTATTCGTTGATTATACCCCCTTTTTCGAAAAACACGCGGGTGTAATGTGCTCTTCGATCGTTCAAACATCCGCGTCTTTTTTTTCCCGTATAAGAGACTTTTTAAAACCTCCCTTCCAAACGTCTTACCTCGAGATTCCTGTTTGGATCAATGCGGCCCACCGCTGGAAAGATTTGACACGTTCGCCTGTACATGACTCCGTTGGAAATCGCACAATAACAGGCGTCGTCGCCGTTTGTCGCACGTACGTGTGTTGTGTATTGTTGGAGGGAAAAGAGAGCAGCGACGCGTCACGGATGAAGGAAAAAAAGTCTGGCTCTCTTATTTTGCGTCGGTGCACTTATGGTTTGGTTGGCGGAAGTGAAGAGTGTGCGAGGCAGCAGATCGGTGAGAGAGAAGATTTTTTCGGATGAAGCAAATGGTGGGTCTCATTATGAATTTAAGGGATGGGATTACAGAGTGTTGGCACAGCTAAGCTGGTATGGTGAAAGACACGAGATATCAGACAAGTCTCGCAAATTTCGAGACATGATTGGTCTCGGTTTGTAACCAACCTAAGAACATAGTGTGTTGGAAGTGTGTCCACAGAAATGATGTAATGAAGAAGATATAAAAAGTGTTACTGGTCGGTCTCGTTTCATCATCTTTTTTTTTTTTTTTTTTACGAGTAAATTGAACTTTTTGGCATTTGCGTTGGATTCTTTGGCTCAGGCGTGGAGGCCGAGGTCAAAGTAACGTCGAAAAGATCAAAAAAGAACATCTTTAGTAAAGAGGACGTATTTCGTTGGTGGTGCCATCGACGCGTGAAAAAAGGGTACGACGTACACGAGATATTACACGTACGTTGGTACAGACGTACACGTGTATGGACAAGTGAGGGAGCGAACGAAATCGAAAAGGCCTTCTCGCGCAAATCCAATCGCAGCTGTCTATGGTAGAGACGTCGGCGACGGCGAAGCCTCTTTGCAGTCTCCGTTATAGTTCGAAGACGTTTCGATTCGAGCGCGCGAGAGCTTCGGAGGAAGATTGTCAGGCTTTTTTTCGCGAATATTACCCGAAGATGGAAGGGATTCGAGGGACTTTTTTTTTTCTTGTAGATTTTTCTATTCGAGGTTTGCCGATGAGATATTTTGTCTGAAGCTCATTCGTTGGTCGTCCTCGAAATTCAAATTGTGCTTCGAACACAACGACGCGCCAACCGTCGCTCTTCATCTCGTCGATGGAAATCCGTTACGTGCGTTAATCGGAAAAGCTCTATGCAAATAGTTGAATAGTCCACTAAGTTGGAAATACTGATTTTTTGTTTAGCAGGTCATCAAATAATTTCTCACGACTTTTGAGTCAAAAACGCGACTACTGAACGAATTTTATTAAAACTGCCATAATAACAAACAATTACCTTTAATACTGTTGAATGAATTGAAAAACAATTACATTAAATTATAAAATTGTATACTGTGATGTATGCATTATGAAAATTTTTTAGAAATGATTTTGAAAAATTGCTTTTCGTTTTGCAGTTTATGTAGATACGTGTGATTTGTGCTATCTTTGTGGACTATTTGCAATGGAAATGTGATTTTTTTCCTTCGGGATGGTAAAAAAAACAAAAAAAAAAAAAAAAAATGTAGTTTCTTATTATGAAAAATTCTTATATTCATTGTTTTGGCTGTAAATGAAGCGAACGTTTATGTTTGTACAAATAAAAATTTGATAATTATTATGTAACAGAACTTGGTCCCATTGAATTAATAAATACGTAAATAAAGAAATAAATATTATCAGCTGATGCTTGTCTATATTTTTAACGTATGCAATAACAATGTGTGCATGTGTTTCTATCAATATTTTTTTATTACGCACATGTACCTATACGTTTTTTCATAAGATTTCATGTAACAACTGTATTTTTATTAACAAGCATTTTTTCGATTTTTTCTTCGTGCATATTCTCTAGGAAAAGTAAAGTGTAACTCATTGAACAATTCCTGAAAATTTCATTCGTAACCACAATTTCCAGACAATAAGCTACTTATTTAGTATTGGCAAAATATTAATTCAAAACGAATTTCTTTTTATGAAATACATGAAAAACCATCGCATCAGTTTTATAACATACAAGTAACGAAATTCATTCCTACAGCTTTCAATGAATTCTTCAAAAAACTTTTGCTCCAATAAGATTTGATCGAAAATGTAAGAAAAAATTTTTTTTTGAAAGCAGAGGTTTGAGCTCTACAGGAGAAAAAAAATCTATTAAGCGATTCGATGACATTTTCTCAACTTCAGACTTATGACGAGGTAACAGCATTTCTTTGAGGAAAAGAGGTCTTGCGGAAGGAAAAATAAAGTTTAGTATATTTTTTTTTTTTTACAATTTATTCTTAGAAATTGACGAGACATGTTGGTGAGCAGTTTTTTTACGAAAGCGGGATCAATGAGTTTGAAAGTTACGACGTGGTGAAGTTTCAAATCAGGATTAAAGTAAAATTTTAACGACGTTTTCTTCACGTCACGAAACAATGGGGGTTGTAAAATTAAATCGTAAAGTGATTTATACCTGACCCTCGAGGTTGGACTTTACGCTTCATATACACTTTTTTTTTTAATGTTGATTTTTTCCCCTCAAGTGCCCATCTTTTTTTGCCATTACTTCCTCGTTATTTTTTACGATACTCCTTTTTTCTTTTTTCCCCCCTCAGTTATGAAATTCATTAATTAAAGGCAGATACTTCCACTCTTTTTTTTTTTACAATAAACTCTAACAAGCTTTTAGTTAATGGGTTCTTGACAGTATTATCTTCAGCAATGCAATCGTGGATTTTAATTAAAATACAATAAATTTTGCCTCACTCAAGTTTTTTTCTCAATGAATTACAACTAAAAATTTATTTTTATAATTCTCGAGTTTTAACAAAAAGCTGTTTTGAGAATTCTTCTGCAGATTTTTTCGTTGAATATAAAACAGTTAAATTATTTACTTATTTTCATTATTATTATTAAGTACCCCAGAAATATATTTGTCGAAAAAAAAAAAAACTTGATAAAAAAACTATAAAAATTAATAACAAAGCAGTACATCATAACTAAGAAAAGAGCCTATCCCATCTATAATGTAAGACCCATCTGTAACCCCAAAGAATCACTATAGCTATATACACGAATATCCATCTTTCCCGTCGTCATGTGCATTTCGTAACGAAACAGCTGCAGCGTGAGCGTGTAGTAATTGGAGAGATACTGGCGATACATAACGCTTGCCTCGAGTGATCGTGTTGTTTGTTATTCGTACGAGTGGTCTCGTTTATCCTGTTGCAGCTTTATTTCCATTTTTTTTCTATTCTACTCAATAAAAAAAAAAAGATGCTATGGATACTTTTCGACGTCGGTGGTGATACAGTTGAAGTATACCAAAAAATTATCTTTCACGGCCCGTATGCCATTGGACCGCGATATTTCCCCGCGACGTTTCAATGAGATAAAGAAAAATGACAATAAAAGCCAAGAGTTAATGAATCGATCACAGAGACAAAAAATATAATGTATACGGGCCGGCCGTGCATGCACGGAGATAAAAATCGCGTCGTTGTCACTTGTCACCCCCTTCGTCTACAATATATACACCTCACATATATGTATACATTATACATGCTTCGTTTGCGAGTTACGTGTATAGGTACAATACGCACGAGCGCGCAGCTGTTCCTTTTTTTTTTCTTTTTTTTTTTTTCTTTACCGAGACGCGTGCCGCACACGCCCCACGAGTGTATATATTATGTATGTTTCCGTTCTCCCTCTCTTTCACTCTACCTTTTCTTATTATTCATCATCTACTTCGGGGTCCCTTCGGTGCGCTGACCTACACTCGTCTCATGTTGGAAGACTCGAATTTTTCGTTTAGTTTCTCCTGGTGCAAGTGATACTTTCATGATTGTTTGGGCGCGGATTTTGACGTCAAGAAAAATACACTTTGTAATACGTAGATTGCTTCTTTTAAAGGTTGAATCAGTGGTTTTAAGTTAATTTTTTTTATGTGAATACAGTGAGTTTGTATTATTAAGAAAAAAAAAATCGATTTCTTTCAATCAAGCCATTTAGGTATACTATATAGACACATACTGTCATGAAGCCATGATTACACACAATTTACGCAATCAACATTACTTAAAAAAAAAAAACAAAAAAAAATCACACACTTATCTGGTTAACTATTCACGATGTCAGCTGAGTCTCTCGAAAGCAAAATAATCATCGATTTCCTCTAGCTGTTTTATAAATGCATCTTCCACAATCGCGCAAACGCCGTCCCCTTAAAAAAAGGAAAGGACAGTTTAACCGCGACTTGCGTTACCCCAACCGTACACTATATACACACGCATCCGTTGAACAGAGTTCGCAGTTTACAGAAAGAAATTTTTCCCCGACCACCGCGAGCTTGCGCGCATAATATACAAATGAGATCGTGTATACAAAAGTGATGGCCTATTTTTGGAGCCGACTTTTCGTCCGACACGTGTTACGCTCCCTCGCGGTAAGTATAGCGCGTACGCGCTTCCGTATGTATACGCGTGGTGTCGAAGAAACTCGATATTCGTGCGTCGAACAAAATTTTGATGGTGTACTTTTTTTTAAAAATTTCTTTTCACTCTTTGCTTCGCATGAAAAATAGTCGACGAACGTAAGTAAAGACCTTTCCTTGTGCTTCAATAACAAAAGTGAAACAAAATAATGATCCACTCGAGCAATTAACGACCCCACAGTTTATTCTTAAACGGCAGCAAAAAGTGAAGGAAAAAAAAAAAAAAAAAATCCATGCAGGGTAAAATATGCATGAGATCTATACCCCCCGACAAACAAGCACAAGTTGACGCTCAAAGAAGCAAAAAAAAATTGTGGAATCGAAATCCAAATCGTCAAAGCTCGTGTCCCTTCCCTAAATCATCGTCACCGCGCGAGAAAGGGCGGGTCATTCGCGTGAAATCGAAAAATCTCCATTGCAAATGGCCCCAACGACCCTCTCCCCGATAGCGAAAAGGGCAGACGAAGAAAAAAAAACGCGTGTCGTTGTTTTTCCCCTCCCTCTTGACGTATATTTTTCCATCTTTCCTTTTTTCGATCCCTCACTCATATAGACGACAACTCGATAAAGACACAAAGTGTTTGTTTTTTCTTCGGGAAAATTATTTTCGGGTGTTTATGGGGCACTTTCGTTTTGTTATTGTTTATTTTCGCACGCGAATTCATCCCGTTCGCCCCAATAACCCTTACTCAATGTCGTTCACGTATGAAAAAAAACAACGTAAAGATACGAAAAATCGGCACTGCACGTATCGATACGCGCTCGGGCTTTTGCCAAGTGTGTGTGTTTTGAGTGAAAACACGCAGATCAAAAGCAACAGCGGCGCGGGTTTAAATTTAGAAAGCGAAGCGCGCAACGTTACCCAACCAACTTTCGCGGTGATTTCAACGGCCCATGCGTGTCCGACGACCCCTTCCACCGTGTACCATTAGTCGATCGTCAAACTCTTAAAAAAAAAGCTCGAAATTTCTCTTGGACCATTAAAAGCTCGAAAAGAAAGGGAACTTATGTACGAAACGTAGAGAAAAAAAAAAAAACAAGGGCTCACCATAGTAAAGTCGCTCCGCCGCGACGCGATCACTTCCACGATGTGCACCATTTGTAGCTCGATTCCGTCGTCCGGCGCGTATCACAACTGCGAGTCGCAAAAAAAAAAAAAAAACAACAACGTAATATGTATCCCTCGCACCTCGACTCGCCGATCAAGAACCAATAACAAACAAAAAGCAGCAACGATTTGCGGGTACACTCGCGCGTTGTATACAATGACAATAATAGTATAGGCCAAAGGGCGACGAAAAAACGAAGCCGGGATCGCAAAAAAAACCGTATACAAGCGAGTGTCGGCGAGTATCGAAAACCCGAGCAAAAGCACACGCACAACGAGAGATGGAGAGAGTATATGGCAGTAGCAGCAGCTCGTCCGCGACTGATACTCGCACTCGGTTCGGCCTATACGCGCACGCACCCTCTTTTCCCTGCGTACCCCACCACCGCTGTATGCTCGGAGCCCACGCACTGGCAAAGACGCAGGGGGGGGTTGGAGGAGAGCGGAGGGTGGCCCGGGGTATGTATATACATATACATACACCGATGTAGCCAGCCGGCCTAGCTAGCCCCCCGTTCCCCTTTTGCGTCGCTACCTACCCCCTGTATCCTTGATACGCACACAGAACTCACCACCCCCTGGATACGTATACATGTATATGTATTGTATGTAGCACAGAAAGCCTCCCTTCGGCTATTGCTGCTGTTATGCCGAGCTTACGCACCCTCGCTTTCTGTATATACCATGCATATATGTATCTACGTGTAGAGGAGGTTTTCAAGCGTACGAACGAGCGAACCCCCCCCCCCTGGAACAATGTGCGTGAGTGCGTGCGTGTGTGAGCGTATGTATGTATCAGTCGGTCTTTTTCTTCTCCCGGGTTACGCACATACATACACGTACGTAAGAGCCATCCGTTTGATACTCGAGGGTGGTGGAGAGGGTGTTGTAGCACACGCACACACAATTTACGTACTTTTACCCTGTATATGTATGTTATGTACCCAAGCACCCAGCGTCTTTTGTTTATACGTATAGACGTATCCATATATATATACACACATATACCTACTCTCTTCTCTTTTTTTTGCTCGTAGCAAAATACCTCGTAAGCTACTTCTCCCTTATATGGCATAGCATTCGGAGGGGGGTGGCGGTATAGGTGCGTCTTCGGTGTACACACGAAAGCTACGTCATAACCGCGCGCGTATCGCGGGGCCGATCAAACGCGTATAGTCGCTCCTCGGGAATTTTCTTCCTCAGACCTCGGCTCCTTTTTTTTTTTTTTTCACGGGGATTCCTTGGCGCGTGGGCAAAGTGTGTATATGTAAGACGAAAGGGCGTCTTTTTTTTGGGGGGGGGGGACGAAGGAAAGGGAGAAACTGGGTCGCCTAATGGGCCACGGCCTATACCCAACCCTCGCTGCGTAACCCTCTCGCCCGGGGATTTTTCCCCCTTCTCGAGTCTATGTATCTGGGCTCCCTTTCGTGCCCTTCGCTCTGACGATGATGATTTCTTTTTTTTTTTTTTTTTTTTTTTTTTTTTGGACTTTCTTCAACAACGGGAGTTTTTGGTTTTTCTCCCCTTGTCGAAAGAACCTCTTTTTTTGGGGGATGGGGGTTAGTCACGTAGGTGCTTTTCATCCACTGATACACCGCGACGGTAGACTACAGGAAATTGCCGTTGTAGCTTCCTTTAATTTCCCGGTGTTTGTGTGTTTTTTCGCTCGCGGGAGACGGACTTTGACGGGGGTTTTCCTTACCGATTTCACGTTGGGCGGCTCGTGGGTACCTGACTTTGAGGAGAAAAAAAAAAAAAAGTACTAACGAGCGTCGCGCGGGAAATCGATCAAAAGACAGCTTCTGTCGTCCGTGCACACGTGCGAAAGGTGAACGCCCCCAAACTCGTTTCGCTGCGTAACGACGGCGTTAATGGACGTGAAACCACTTTTTTTTTTTTTCCTCTCGAAAATGAAAAACTTATTCTTCAACACCAAACGGAAGATGAATTATGAAAAACACACACGGGCGCTCGAGTTATTCTTTTTCCACGCGCTTCGATGCCCATATCGATTTCGTCGTCGCTGCGAGAGGCAGGGGAAAAAAAAATATGGAGTAAGGGGGGAGGGGGAAAGTAGAAAAGGGTCTTGCTACCCTCGGCGCCCTTGCGATGCCAGCTCTTGCGAATTTTCACTTTCCCCTTCGTGTTTCCGAGTATATACACGCGTCTTGCGTCGTTAGGTGGTATACGTACGCGCGGTAGGTTTATAAGGCAACGTTAGTGCGTACAAATAATCGATAATGTGTGGGCAGAGTTTTTCATATTACAACGTACGTGGGTGTACTTTGGTGCTTTTCCTCTTACTCCATCGGGTCTGGATTTTTTTTGCTTTTTCGTTTAACCATAAAATGATTTTTTTTTTTTTTTGCGAGTTTAATGTTTTGATGGTCAGAAGAAGTACGCTACAGAATCATCTCGAAAAAAACAGTGAAGAATAGCTCGATTTTTTTTTTTATACGCGTACACGAGGAGGAATGAGAAAACAAAAATTACTGCACGATTATCCGATTGTAAAATATTCGCAGTGTACGAAATATTCCTGTTTGTGGTAAAAAGGAAGTGGTAAAAAAAAAAAAAAGAAGATTACTCCATTTTTGAGTAAAGTTGGGATGTTATGTTACTCGACGAGAAGTTTCATCCTACCCGTACTAACAAAGTTTAAAATATCACACCGTAATTTAACAACTACCTAATATCATGAGGTTTCTTACAATGGATGTAATTTTCCTTCCCACACCTTCCTTGTCGTGACCTACAAAAACTACGGGTATACTAGACTAAAAATGGCCATAGTCTCGTGAAAAAGGTAAAAATTCTCTTGACGATTACTAAACACAAATGGCACCTTTACATTTATCATCTCAGTGTATTGTACAACGCCACTAAAGAAAAGCCCAGAGAAAAGCTTGCGTTGCGCGAGGGGCTGCTTCGGTACCCATAAAACGCACTGTATACACACGCGTTAGCCCAACATCTGGGAGCTTTCGTTACTTATTGATATACACCCATTAGTTGGACGCGCACCCAACAGCTTCTCGATGCCCATACATCAATACTCACACGCGTACACGTAAGTGTGCGCTTACGAGCACCAATGTCGCTTTTGAAATTTCGAGTCCTACTCCCGGTGTACGTGTGTCCATACTTTGAACTTTGTTTTTCTAGTATAACATACATAGTGTGCAGACGCTTGTAACGAGGAAAAAGAAAAAAGATAATTTCGAGGAGGAAATTTGAAAAGATCGATAAGAGCCTTCCTCGGCCTCGCACAGCTGGCGAACGGGGTGGAAATGCAGCGTTGAAATCTCCGCTTTGTTCGACCCACCTTCGTAGTCCCCGTTACTTTTAAACTCCGTAAAAAAACGAAATAACGATAATTTATAAGGTTATTTGGGATGTTTGGCCATTTTTTTTTTCAAATAAACCAAATAGGCCAAAAACACTCCTCGATTTTCATGTATTATATCTTATTTTTCGTATACGTAAAAAAAATTTGTTTGTAATGAACTGTTCCACCCCCACGCGTTTGCGATCCGCTCGAATACCCTTCATTTCCAAGCTGACTCGAACAATCGAAATGCCTCTCGCTTTAAAATACAAGCGAAACGGCCCCATCCCTCCATTCCAGCGCATACTCGGGAAAATCAGTGCTCGCAAACCGCGACTATTTCCCCGAAGAAAAAAAAAAAGACAAACATCCGCAAGCAATCCGGCGAATTTCGAAGGGAAGACGCGCAGTCGTCGGATTTCCCCGAGAATTCCGCGCGCGTTAATTGTTATTCCGGCCCTTTCGCGAACAACAACGTTACACCGCTCCCGTATATGCGCGTCGCTTTGATTTCCCGGTGGTTTCGATTTCGCAGCTGTGAGTATTTGCAAACCCGAATCGTTTTCGGATACCCGGGGATCTTTTCTCTGCGGTGGATCGTTTTGTGCCGCTGCCGGAATAACTAGAGAGAAATACGCTTGGGAAACGTAAACAAATGCCGATGTGTATAGTCGTTGGGGGTACCTTGTTTTCGCTGCTACGGCGATGAGTTACTTTTAATTACTTCTCCTGTTGGAGTTCGAGTGTACGGTTGCTCCTGTAAATACAGAGTTTGGATCTAATCGTAATGATGGTACAAGTGCTCGCGCGCATTTTTATGCTTTCAAAACGGATATACTAAGGCAAGACTTTGAGAGAAATCAAGACGAAATTTTAGAATTCTACTGGATCCTGCTGAAGTCTTCGTCTTGATGTATGTGTTATACATTCTCTTTTCACATCAAATCGATATGTCGCAAATTTTTCTGGAAACCTAAGACCTCTTTCCTAATTTTTGCAATCACACATTGTAGAATTCAAAAAGCTTTACCTCAACTTGTGATAATTTACAAATTCTTGTGGTTTTGAGACGTAATTTGCATGTTGAATTAACGTCCCATCGCGTCGATTTTTCGATCATATGGCCTCCGAGCAAGAAATTGACAAGCAACACATGACGAGAGCCTTTGTACAAAAAAATAGTTGGACCAAGAAAAGACTTATATTTTGAGATTACTCGAGGTCCAATGGAAAATCTTCAAAAACCGTAGCTCATCTTGTAGCAACCTTACGTAAAATATATTCTTTGATAATACTGTAGCTTTATAATTTTCTAGTACTACTATTGTTTAGTGATTTATTTTCCACAGATATAAAGAGTTTCACGTAGAGCCACTGAACATCATGGCGTTTAACAATTCATTGCATTTATCAACGGAAAACCTCAAATTTCCAAAATCGACACCCAAAACTTCATCGCACCCCACAAAATACAAATTCCTAATTTTCGCCCACCCAGTACCCACACGGATGCCCCCAGTACCGATTCTCCTTACCTCTTGGATGGCCCAAAAACACCAGCACTCCCACTCCGGTTGGAAAATCACACACAGGCGCCAAGACGTGCGAGAAAAATATATAGGAGCGCGCGGGTAACCAGGTGCACCCGAGTGCGTTCGTTGACCTCGGGGTGCACGTGTGTACACACACAGGAGAGAAAAGCCGCTCTCCGCGCGCTCTAGCCCCTGTGTGCATAGAAGTGAATTTACTACGCTGCGTTGCTCTTGAAATTTATCATATAACAGGCCGAATATTTATGCATGTGTACACCAAGCTTGGCGGGGGGGGGGGTGGTAATGCGCGCCTTTGGCTTTATTTTGCTATGTTTCATTTTGTTCCCACCTCGCGTAAAAATTTGGCTCCGTCGGTGTGGGGGACGCACTGAATTGTTCATAAGGACACTTTGCCGAGTCGGGGGAGTGCGTCGAGCTTAGGATTTTCGGTAACGCGTGTCCCGGCTCGTCGTACGTGGGATTAAAATTTATTTTTCTTTTTTTTTTCGAGATTTACCGTTTCTTCGTGTACTTTTTACCTTGGACATGCGCTTATTTTTTTTCGACATGGAGAATCGTAATCCTAACAATAATCAAAGATGTTACGCAAATAAGAGAATTTGAACTTGACTTTTTAGAGTATAAGAAACGGAAGAACGAGAATCACCATGGAAATTTAGTCTGTGAACCAATAATAGACAAATATCAAAATTCAACACTTACAAAAAGACCGGCTTAATAGATAAGTTGGTTTCTCTACTGAAAGTTCTAAGCTGGTCAACTTTATTTCCCTCTTTTGAAAACCCTCACCAAAACCACCTAATGAGTAGCAACAAAATAACAAATCGACCGTAAAATTTGAGCTCGTTACCCTCTAATTCTTCCTTCGTGGTATCTTTTTACCACAGACATTTTTACTGCTTTTTCGTCTTTGTGGTTTTTTTTGTACAGAAAAGTTCAAGGCTATAAATATAGTAAATGAATACTGCAAGAGCCCTCGTATTTTTTCGCAACAATTGCTACAGGTTTCGTGAGAAAAGTTACTTGCACCCGCGTTCGTAACCATCGTGTTTTTGATCCATTACGAGTCAGTTTCGATACTGTCACATATCAACGCTCCGGGACGCGTCAGCGTGAAAATTCCCTGTCCAATGTCATTATAGCGAGGAAATTCTGTTACCAGAAGAAATTTTAATCACACGTGATTGGTAAACTCGTCCAACGAGCTCCCGACGCTTTTTTTCCCTCCCCCTTCGTTTGATCGAAGCGTCACTTGAAATTGCGCGTGGATACATGTGATTATAAATAATTCCAATAAGCTCGTTAATTTCGTACGATTACCGGCGATGGCTCAAAAACGAAACTACTCGTTTTGATCATCAGGCTACGTACATATATGGGGTGGGAAAAAAGGAGAAAAACAGAGGCCGAATCGCGTGCCAGGGTGCGATTACACGTCCTCGGTGCATAATTAATATTTACCATTATCGTCCTGACGGACCAACCCATCCACTACGAATGAACGACGGTAGTCGCGTTCACTCCAAATTGGAGGCAAACAAAGCGTAAATCATCATCACCATTCGTTGCGTTGCTGATAAATCGGTCGATTAATTGTTGCACAGAGAGAGAGAGAGAGAGAAAAAAGGAGAATGCAAAAGGGAGAGATAAGTAAAGCACGAATAAATCAATGCCCCTCCACCTCAGCCATCCCACTCCGTGCTGCATAATACACGTACGAAATCATTTTGCCGCGGAGCTGGCTGCGCGTAAATTAATTACCATAAGCCGACGCGCTTATTTCATTTATATGTACGGTAAGAGAGAGGGAGGGAGGGGGGAACCTTAAGATCGGCAATAAATAACGGAATCAAGCGGTGGAGGGTTATCTTTCTCGGTCCTCTCCCTTTCCTTTGTTCTTGTTAATGCCGCGGAGGTTCTTTAGCTGCGCGAGCCGATTTTTCGCCGATGTCGAATTTTTCACCGGTTCGTCCTTTAATCATCCCGTTGTTTTGTTCACAGATAGATAAATTTGATCATTTTTGGTGAGTTTAAATGATTTTCAATAATCAATAGAGTCGGTATTGTTAAGAGAAATATTTATGTACAACACTGACACATCTTCGTCTCAGAAATATTCAACATCGATATAGTTTATCCAGTATCGAAAACGATGTTTGTTTACCTACTGTCTTATATACATGGGGCAAACAAGATCAGGTTCATGATATACACCGTACCTTGTGTGCACAGACGAAAAGTCAACTTTATTCCGAAAATCAATAAATATAGACTTCAGAAAAGCAAAATAGTCATCCATGTGGAAGGTCTCGAAAAAAGGTCAAGTTTCAACTAATTTTGTATTCTTTTTTCCTTTTCTTTCAATAAAGAAACAGGGGCTTTTTATTATGGTATCTTTTTTTTTCTACTTGTGACTTTAGAACATAATTTGCATTATAATCAATGGTTAAGAGGTTACGTTGACGTCGAGTTATATCGACTTATCGATACCGCATATCGTAAAAAAGCGTAGTCAGTGGGATTCTCGATCGTTATACACATAACAAAAATATTGTAACATTTTTATCTCGTCTTTTTTTCTATAACTTGTATGGTCGTTTCCAATAATCCATAGCTCAGTAGATTACAGAAATGTTGGTGATTTTATCAAAACAATAAGTACACATCGATACATCGAAATGTTAGCCTACATTAATTCCCTCGGATGGTTTCGATAGTATTTAGATTCGATTCAATGAATACATATGATTCTTTGATCTACCCATTGCTTCGGCCTCCAAACAAAATCAACTATCAAAAGTTTTTCTCCAAACGCGCGCAAACAAGACCCTCCACCCTCTCCCATCCAGCCCACATTGAATCACCTTCCGGCCAATAAAACTTCCCCATAGCCGAGTCGCGTCACGACCCCCTTTTTTTAATCACAACATCTACAAGCAGCCACTCGATTTTTTCCAACGTCTCGAAGAAAAAAAAGGGCGCAAGGGAGCTGCGAGACGAGTGGAAGAAGGAAAACCCATACGAGGAGGAGCCACCCTCGAGGCCACTTATCGGGGGCGACCAGACGATCTCCCCCACGAGCCTCCTTTTTTTTATCTGCTCCTATACTCCCGTCATCTCTTCCATGGCTCCCGCTACTTTACGACGATCTCGCTCTAATGAGGCGACGCGATAACGTTGCCGTACCCTTCCTTACGACCAAGATAGCGGGGACTGTAACGTTTGTTTGGGTTTTTGATGAGATTCTCCAAAGCTTTTCGTTTGAAAAACAAAACTTTGTTGACCTTGAGTGTTTGTCATTGAGATAGGCTGGGCTGAGGACTAATCGTTCGGCTTCGAGTTGTTTGTACGTCCAAGCGAGTAACGAGTCCATTGCGTGTCTTGGGATATGGACAATGGAAGTGAATGACTTGGGATTGTATTCAAATGGTAAAACATAATGTACAATCATACCTATGAGGTCTTTGTCGGTTCTCTTTGTCACTTTGAACTACAAAAAAGCAACATCTATGTATACACACACCAAACTCCCAAAGCCCTCTGCTTGTCTTTCTTCGCGCATCGTTGGCTCCTCGTCGAACTTTCGAAGGTATAATACGCGAGTAATCGTCTTTTCCTGCGTATAATTACGTTATAAGAAGACCAAAATTTCCGAGAGAAGACTAAAGTATACACGGATACTTTGATCGGCCCAAAGAGACTTAACGAGAAAGAAAAATATGTCCGCCACGGAGCACGGGAGGGGAGTACAATGGCTGGGAGTTTCTGTGCACGTAAAAGGAGGGATGGGCACTGTGATACACGCGTTAAGAGGATCGCAATTTGAATGAAGGAATGGGGAGAGGGGCAGCTACTTTATAGAACTGATGTTATAGTATGTTCTATTGTTTAAACGCGCAAAAAATAAAAAAAAAAAAGAAAAACTAAGGGGGGAACATGATAAATACTAATAAACTATTGTCCTTATATGTATGTAGACGAATTCGTGTGTTTTTCAATATTCAACCTATATGTACTTCGAGCACATAGACGATAATATCCAGCGCGTGCGGCATTAGGTCCTGTCATTTACACGCTCGCGTCCCCGCGTTGATACGTAAATTGATGGACACTGTATTGTACAGGTACTGCTACTGACTTTTACTCGATCGATTTTGAGTAAGTGTATATACTGGTTAACTCTGCGTGGGTATCAATTTGTATTTCAGCTCGGGAAAATATTGTCGCTCGACAAGTTAACTTTTGTAACGAGTGAAACAATAACTGCGCCAAATACGTTTTTCGTGTTGCTGATGAAGGAAAAAATTTTTTGGTTGGTAATGTAAAAGTGCTGTGTAAATCGTCCCTTGATTGCGTGTTGTACTAGATAATAAATGTGATGTGAAGAAAAGGTAAGCGAGACTATCGATCGGGGTGTTTGATGTATTGTGACAATTTCACATTTTACCGGAATAGACATACTTGGCGTATACAATTAAATACTATGAACGAATGCAGAGGAGAAATTTCTTGAATCGAAAAAATGTATCTTCGATTACGTAAAAGTTATAAAAAGGAAGCTACTTTTTAAATTTAAACCAAATCAAATGTCAATTATTCGAATCAGTTGGGCAGGTTGCACAATTTATCAGATGACCCATGTACTTGGTGTAAATTTTTTTATCTCACAATCGTAGACAATAAAGCATTTTGTTCTTCCAAAACTACTATAGATCACTAAGTACTGTAGATCAGTTGAAATAAGAAATAAATATGATCGATAGTACAAATTCTACTTGGCCAATCGATAATACAGCTTCTTATTTTCCGACAGTCATGATTGGAAAATGTATACTTCCTTCGAGTATGAAAGAGTAATGACACCAAGAGAAACTGCTCGGTGTAGGTACAACAAAGTGGGCGCGTACGTATTTAACGTGTATACACAAAGTGAAAAAGCACGGAAGAAGGAGGGTTGGATACATACCACGTCGCACGCGAACGCCGCGCTTGTCACTCGCTCTTCCGGTGTGGTGTGTATATGTACATACATGCATGCAAGTAATGTATACATGTGTAAGTGTGCCGAGCCAGCAGTGCAAACGCAACAGATGGAACAACCGAGAAAACGAAAAAGGGAAAAATGAAAGGGGACATTGGATTCGTGCTTTGCTCATTTCCCTGCCTTACCAGGCCTCGGTCGCCTCTTCTGCTCCTTTTATTGAGACCTGTTTGATTATTTATTTGGACCAGATGCTTTTGAGGGTACTTTGGTGTTTTTGTGACCAAAATAAAGGAGGTGCTTTTTTTTATGTATCCTAATCCATCACGTTTCTCCTAAAAAATTAAATACAAAACTTGCTTTCGATAATTCGACCTAGCCAACAGTGCTGCAAAAATACATTCCTAGACACGTCTTTCGTTGAAGAAAAAGAAGAGAGGAAAAAAAAAAAAAAATACCTAAGAAGGCCGGGTCGTTCGCTCCTTCACGTGCTCGAGGGTTGGCTCTCTTTTTCCCCGGGACAGCTCTCACCCCTGAATTATTGAGAGAGATAGGTGTTCTCCCTCCCTCTATTTTTTTTTTTCCCCCCCGTGACAGATCGATGTCACAAAAGAAGCAAGGGAGGTGGCGGCGCGCCGATCGGCCCAAGCTTTTCTCCGCTCCCTGCGTATATGCCATACATTATGCAGGGATGCCGGGAGGGTGTTGTTGCTGCTACTGCTGTTGTTGCCTCGAGGGGGTATATATGTATTATATGTGCACGCGGGCACACCGACCGACGTGCAGAAACATACTTACGCGCGAGTTTTTCTTCACGTGCGAAATGGAGGAGGTATGAAATAAGGTACCGAGTGTGTGGTTTGCTTTTATTTTGCTTGACAGTGCGACGTGAGCTTCAATGTGACTGTTTATTGGATTTTTCAATGTGACGGGGGGGTTGTGGTACTTGTTTGGGACACTGAATGGTTGATCATCCATGTGATTTACAATGATTTTACCAAGTATTTATAAAAAAGAAATAAATGCTTCTCATCTTTACTTATGCTTGTGCTGCTCGTAACTAGGAGAAACCACGTTTGCTTACCTGAAACAGAAAAAAATCAAGTACCCGATGAATTAACCCCTTAGGAACATCTACAAAGTGTTTTGTTTTTATTTAACTCGTAAAAATTAATTATTATGTTGCTTATCTTTTATAAAACGGTGATTGTCGTGTGATTTGAGTATTTTTATTCATTAGATCGATTTGTTAGGAGTTAGAAAATTCAAAAGAGGGATTATGTGAAAAAAATGATGAAAGATTCTAAATGGAGCTAGTCTTATGAAAAAATCAGAAAAGTACAAGTATTTAAACAAAGTTGAGGGGTCCCAGTGAAAAATTCGCATGGGGCTGAGCCCCTTTTTTGGATGATCCATCCCAAAAACACCAACCGCGGATTATTGGACGAATCCAACAGCGCAACCCTTGAAATCGCCAACTTTGTGCAAGAAAAAGATCCAATGGAGGGAAAAATAAACTCGAAACTTCATTAAAACCACGAGCTTTTTTCCAGCTCCAAACGACAAAAACTTTCTTTTTCTCCATTTGTAAAAAAACCTAACCAAATTCCCGCAGCCGTGCAACTCGACATTCGAGTTGGCGTGCCCTTTTTTCCGCGAAATAAAAAAACAGAGGACGCCTCGTTATATGTTTCATTGCAGCGTCAGATACGACGAAAGGGGTATCGGTGTTTTTGAAAAAACAAGGACGAATGGATGGAGGGAAAAAAGCTCTCGGCTCTTTGTGCTCGCCACGCGACCTTCTATTTTGTTTGTTTCGAATGTCTTTTGAGCACGGATACGCGCAGTTTTTCCTTGGAACGGAAAAAGAGGGGTTTCGATTACGCGAGCCTTTTTGAAAATGATAGCGTGCGCGAGGGATCGGATTTCCAGAGAACGGGGCCCCGCCCGCGTTTGAGAATCGAATTTTTTCGCTCATTCGTTTTGCTGCATTCCGATACGTTTACCTCGGTGTACTATTATTTTTTTTTATTTCGTCTCGCACACAACACACAAATTCATCCCTCCATCGGTTAAATTCATAAATCTTCGATGATACTCGAACATTGAGGGTAGGTATACACCAACTATAGAGCACGTATTTTGTATCATTAAACCAGTAGCAATTATTCATAAAGATTCTCAAGCACGACCTCCATAAATGTATACGAGTTCAATATTCATAATCACGATTCCCTTGCCATTGTTATACATACTTGCGATTTTTCTTCAATCAAGTGTATCTACGAGAGAGCCCGGCCTATGTTAATATCCCGGGCTACGTCACGCGAAATGCATAATCGAGAGCCATTTCGCCCAAGTGGACATTATCGAGTCCATTATTAAAAATTGAACGAGAGCCCGGCTACCTACTTTGCCTTTGACTTTGCACTGTACGTACCGACGCCCAAGAGCAAGGAAGTAATTACCCCTGCTTTGTTATATATGAAACGATGTTTTATATGGATTCTATCTCCAATTTTCTCGACTCGTACTTTTTATTGATATTAATATTTACCGAGGACTTGTTTTATCGGGTACCCATCGCAAGAGGAAAAAAACAAGCTGTTCTCTTTCAATCTTCGAAGCAATAAAAAGCGGAATCTCGATGAGAATAAATTTCCAGCCACTGCGCGATTCGTCAACTCGCCATGAGAAAAAGTTTCGGAATCCAATAAATCTCGGTGTGGGAATCGCAAGTAGGGCTCGAAAATTTTCGGAAAAAATCGCCCGCACGGAAAAGACTTTGGGGAAACTTTCCAAAAGATATAGTTCGTATTCCAACCGGGATCCCATGAAGCAAACACACGACAGTTTTCCGGAAAACTTTCGAGGCCGACGAGCGCCTAACTAACAAACATCGAACCGATAGGGGAGCTTCTCTCGTCCATTGTCCCACCTAGTTTTTACCTATACACCCATGCAGACGTAACGGCAGCAGTAGATGCGAATACATATGGCGTCGAGTTCGCTTCAGCCAATTAATAGGAGATAGGGGGGAATCGAAGAGCCCATCGACAGATGACACTGAATTGACTCGTCTTCGAGTACGGAGCACGTGCACTCGCGTATGCGTGACACGTATGTCGGTCAGAAGGTTTGGATTTACGAGGGGTCGGAAGGGCCGAGTAATTCGAGACAGCACGTACTTATCTTTACGTCTGAATTTTCATTTTTGTGCCCTCGATGCGACGGTTGTTCATTTTTCATAATTTTTGTTTTGTTTTTATTTCAATATTTGTTTAACCAACTGGCCAAAAATAGGTTTGTGGGTCTCACTGGGTGGAACCAAAAAATTTAAGTTAATTTGCGATAATCTGAGAAACAATGCAATTGGGAATGTTATTTGTAGCATAATCTTAAGATGAAAAAAATTTATAAATACTTTTTTTCTCCATTATAGGAGGGTTTAGTTTCTTCATTAATCACCAACATTCCAGTAACCTTATAACAAACTCATCAGGAAGAATGCAAGTAAACTAAATTCTTAATATAAAATTCGTAAGAAGCATTTGATTCCATCGGATCTGAGACTACGTGTGCGTGTAACAATGAGGCAACGTAACGCTGAAACATGAAAATGGGCCAGTAGAGATCAAGAGCATCGTCATAAATTTTCATACAATTATGTGTTCGTTCCCTTGTAGAACCTCCCCACGTATATATATATATGTGCAGGGCCAAACTAAAGCAAAAGAAGAAGACCACAAAACCCATCTCCCTCGTATATATACGTATATACAGCTGTAATAAACAGCCCAGAGGGTGCAAGCTCGCGTGTGCGTACCTATGGGTGTCTCACGATTGCGCTCAAAGCACTCGTTTTTCTTCCCGTGAGCTGAACTCGGGAATGCATCTCGGGGGATCTGTTGGGATTTTTCAGGCTACAACTCAGTGGCACGCACACACTCTCCTCGTTCTTAGTATGAGGAAAAAGATGCAATCATTTTCTTTCGAAGGATTAGAAAAAAAAAAAGAATAGTTTACTCGAACCTCTTGATAGCCAAAGAGTGCGCGTTTTTGTAGGTTATGTATACAGCAGTAGTTGGAGATAGAGAGAGAGAAAAAATTAATACCCGTGAGGATTTCGAACGGGAAAATAGCGCGTGGAAGTGAATAAAGCGTAAGCCGACTAAGCTTGCGCTCGCGAGAGAGAAATTGTATGCAGGATAGGTAGGTGCAAAGGTGATTACTCGAGAGAGAGGGGCTTAGCGCCGAAATTGCGCGCCTCGTTAAAATGACGACACCGACTTATCTTTTACGTTGTATTCGCGTTTGTTCAACAGAGAGAAGGGGTTGGATGAAAGAGCCGATATAATGGATTCGAAAGACGTTTATGTTTAGGCTTTAATTAGGGCTCGAGATCCCTCTAAGCTGAGGGATTCCGTTCAAGGTGTGCGCAAGAGGGGTATACCTCTGTTTCTCGGGGTTATGGGGATTAGCTGTTTGAGAATCATCTTCTTGTCTCTTGTTTTCGAATTTTATCATTTAATCAGCGTGGCTTGAGGACGTTCTTGTTATTAATTTTTCCCCAGCGCCGTAGCTATTTGATATTAGTGTCTCCGAAAAGTATCGTAACATAACCTCAACTTTCTGAGCGAAAAAAAAGTTAACGATGCGCCCACCTTATACACGTATAATATACCCTCTCGCGGGTACATACGACCGCAAACAAATAATCCTTTATTTCCTTTACGACATGCTTATCTCTCGTTTTTTTCCCTCCTCGTATGGTTGCAGGCGTGTGCGCGAGTACATACGTACATGTACACATGTTCTCCGGGGAGTAATTTTGTGTAACGTAGCACGGTGTTCTCAAAAGTCTCGGGGCGCGTATACATTTCAAGTTTAAAATGCAATCGCCGAAGTGAACGTCGAACGAGCGTGAAGATTGTGTATGTGGGTTGCGGGGTGTTGACGGCAAGCCATTTCGTTCGACCAAATTTACGACGGTCCTATTTTTTTCTCACTTTTATCGCTACAACTATATGCATCATACGGTTTTTTGTTACTTCTTGTTGATGGTCACGTAACGCCAATTTATTTTGACGTGCTTTTTAACCATGTATCGTAATAAATTTTCCTAACCTAAAATCAATCAAAAATCGCTGTCTGTCGATACCCTACGAAACCTCCGCCACCCCATCCATCGAATACCTTCTATCTCTGTTTCCATTCGCATAAGCCGTCTGAGCTACATATATATCAAAAGAGAGAAAGCCACTCCCGGGTTTCTTGGTCTCTTCGTATGCCACGAGGGTAAGGATATAGGTAATTGGGTTACGTGCCTAATACCTCTGAAACCGAAGGGAACGAAAAAAAAAGGGAGACTTGGCGCGTCATTCGGTTATCTAAATTCACTTTTCGTTTGCCTGACGCGCCCTCCATGTTATGTGCCGTTCTTCCCGTCTTCCGTCGGCACTGGCTTGCGTATCGATTACTGCTCTGCCAAGTGACGTGGACGTATCTGTATAGGACCATACCGAATGAGATATATCAAGGCGGTGTCGAGGATACTTACTACTTTTTACTGAAAACTCTTGAAAGTTCTCGTGTGATCGATACAGTAATGTTTTTAAACAATCATAGGAGATACTAAGCTAAAAGGTTTATCATTTTAATAAAATATTTGTTGTTCCAAATAATAACCCTATACTTTACATTACAAGGATTAGCTATACGAGTTTTTTTTTTTTTCATTATTCCGTTGACATAAGTTTTCAAAATTTATACTCCATACTTAAAAATGATCCATCAGCTGTATCATATCCTGCTAGTACCATCCAACAAGAGAGTTTTAATCGATGTACGACGGGTTGAACCTTTCTCAGCTTCTGCCATGCCATGACCTAATCACCAACATATTTTTCTTCCACGTCTATAAGAAGCTAGTGGAATTTGCAATTTTTATTAGAGTTGGAGCTACTTGTGCGATGCGACCGATTCTTCAAGTCTCACTGAGTATGATTGTGGAGTATACATTTGGGGATGAGTTTGATTTGCTTACCAAACGTTGATGGAGTTTTATGGTTTCGACGTCATTTTACCATTAATTCTCCCAAGAAAATTTGTTTTTTTTTCAGAAGTAACGAGATTATGATAAAAACAGTAATTTGATGTTCCAATCAGTTTTAGGTGAATCAGCATTTCCACCGCAGCCCCAAAAGTCTTCATTCACGAGAACAAAACAGCTCGAAACTCTTGTACGGCGTTGTATACATGATCTAAAAATCATCCAGTCACAATTAAACACTGTCGTTCAAGTCATAGCGTATCAATCGTCGCGTTGCAAAATAACTACACGTTGAAAAGAATCCCCAACCCCATCGACACAAACAACGCAAGACAAACGCCCGGCAATACTCAAGTGGTCCTTGCGCACGAGGATTAAAGTTCACGGGAAAACGATACACTTTCTCCCGAGTCGGGGGCCACTTTGTTTCCTTCACCTCGCGAACCTTTGCGCAATAGTATACACACACAGCTTGAACTGGGTATATATCCTTTTTTTTTTTTTTTTTTTTTTTCTTCTTCTTCCTCTCGCTCGGGTCAGCGATCTTATAAGGTACGGCCCCTTTGCCGCTCTGTAAATAAATGGCCTGTACTTATGAGGGTCACCTGCACACGAGGGAGAAATAAAGGAGCTAGACGCGATAAACGCTTTTATACCGGGATACTCGCTCTTGTTGTTTGTTGTTGTCCACGGGGGTGTGTGTGTGCGCTACTTATACGCGAACGGCGGGGATGCTGGCTGCTCAGATAAGGCTGGCTTCCTATTCCTCTTTCCACCCCCTCCTTCTTCTCGAGAGCTTCGTGGGAAATGGATAAACTATTTTTTCGCCCAACAGAGATACAGATACGTTTTTATGGGTAACAGTATGGACGCGGAGGAAAAAACAGCGAACGCTGACGTTCGGAGTAATGGCGCATCGGATGAAATAGAGGCGGATGTGAAAACCAAAGCACGTGTTTACGATCACTTGTTACTATCCCGTGTAGTGAGGAGTGACTGGAAAACGATGCTTTGCTGTGGCCTCAAATTGCATTTTCCAAGGAAAAAAAAAACCCCCAAAGCATCCTTAAATGCAATCAAAATCAAAGGTTAACGAAGTTTATAACCATCCCACCGCACGCCAAAAGGAACGGGTTTGGTGATGCCTCGGAGGTGTACTCGCCCACTCGAAGACTCGATCACCATGCACACACGCCCAAAACTTAGTTGACGCGTGAAGCAGCAGCTTCGCTTCACTAGACACACATATCCATAGAGCTCCTCGAGAAAGCGAGGGGGGGTTAATAAGCCGATGATTCGAGCACCAGCCTGTGGGCCGAATTGTCGGCCCAAATGAACTTTGCTAGCTCGTTACCCTTGCCTCCCCCCCCCTCTTCTGAATATTCACGAGTTTCTCGCGCGTACACAGTATCCGTGCTCTGGGCCATTTGCCCAGGCCTTCAATATGTTTGCCCTCTCTCTCTCTCTCTCTCTTACCAGCTAACGTAAACGCTCGGCCGATCCGTCATATGTACACGAGATCCATGCATATGCACGGAGATGAGAAGGTCTGGCTGATGTATCGACTGGTTGAATCGATCATTGCTCTTTGGAATATGTGTATAGATGCGCACGCTCGGATCTAATGAGCTCCCAAGTCTCTAATTGGGGGGAAGGGGAGAATTTTGGGAGTAAGGCGAACTTTGCGAATTATACAGATAGAGAGGGATCCTCGAGGATTTACCCAAGTGGTTTTAGGGTCTGCCACACTTCCTTTCTAGGCTTGAAATATACATTTGAGTTTCGCGAAATTTTCGGGGACTATTAATGTGTTGGTTGCCCGAAACAACGCGCGATTGCAACGCTGCTCTAGTTCGTCCGTTCAGACAAGTTGGATCACGTGGGCTTAATGTAATCAAATGGATGTGGAATACAGCACGGACGTTAATTCGCGTGTAATCCGAATCCAATCGTGGAGCATAGTGCATCGTGTATAGCTCGGGGTTGGCTGGTTTGCTAAGGATGCTAACTACGGGAAGTGGCGGTTCATTTGGTAGATCGTTTGAATGTGTGTACTTGGTGGAAAATTACGAGCTCGAATCCCAGTGATTGTCGGATTGATGGTGGTTGATATTCACGGTTTATTTGGGGTAACTTTGTTCGTTGTATGATCAAAAGATATTTTAAATTAAACTGGTGAGGCCCATCGTAGAAGATGTTCCCAGATATCCCTAGTCATTCAAACCAAACGAGGGACTTTGACAGTTATTTGAAGTCACTTAAGCTCATGCAAAGCTTTATGGACATTTGAAGTTATTGAATGACTTTCAAGGTATTCAAAGAATTGAAAATTTGGAGAAGATTTGGAGTGGCATAGTTCCTCGCGTCATTACGAAACAAATTCTTGATGTCCGGTAGTAACGAAAGGTTCTTAGATTAATAGTAAACAAATTCTTACAATTATTAAAGTTATTTAAAACCGGTTCAAGTCATTGAAACAAAATAAGTCTCTTAAATACATTAAATCACTTTGAAGGTTCTTAAGGAATTGGAAATTGAAAATAGATTTGGAATGGCATAGTTCTTCGTGTCATTGTGAAACAAATTCTTGATATCCAGTAGTAATGAGAGATCCTTAATTCATAAGGCAACAAAGTCTTACAATTCTTTGAGTTATTTTAAACCATTTCAAGTCACTGAAACCAAATAAGTGACAAACTTGAACTTGGAAGTCATTAAATCACTTTGAAGGTTCTTGAGGAATTGCACATTTAGAGAAGATCTAAAAGTGCGTAGTGTCTCGCATCATCACCACAAAAATTCATGCGTGTACGAAATCTGTAATCATCTGATGGAGGTCCTTTTCCTCTATCGCTACTCCACACGAACACCACAGTCCCACGTGTGAACCTAAAAGTTCATTGTACTCGTCGATTCTTCAGCCAATTATAACGAAAGCTCCTCGGGCCCGTAACACAACGTTACCGCGTATCCATGGCTACAGGACGATCCCCAGTGGACATTGGGTTTCCGCACCAGCGACTCGTCAGCGATGCGATTTTCTGCCCAGGGGAGATAAAGAAGAAAAAAGAGGGCGAGAGCGAGGATTGACAGGGAAAAAGTGGAACAGGGAAGGCTTATCACCAGCCTACAGCCCCTCACAATCCACGTTTTTTTTTATTTTATTTTATTTTTTTTCATTTCCTCCAGATCCCATTTCTGCCGTACAATGAATCATATAGCTGTACGAATCGTAGTTGCGCTGTTTGAAAATCAACTGCCGCAATAATCTACGGCATGCACCTCACGTTGAGGATGAATGTGGTCGTGTATTACCGTGCTAAGTTTCTTGGCACTGGGAGGTATAACGATGACAAGGTCACTCAGAACCATCACTCGCCAAAGGGAGGGTTGATGTATTTTCGACACGCGAGTCGCTTGTGAGATGCTTTCGTCGGATTGAATAATGTGTATTGTGGTTCTTGGAGGCGTATATAAATGTATAACGGGAATCGAGTTCCTCGTTAAGAGAATTCACACCAACTGGACGACTTTCACCGAAATTTTGGTATTAACTTTTGAACGACGCCCTGGTATATTCGCACAAAAGCCCGTCCAATCGAACGCAAAAGGTCTGTTTGAGTGGCAAAAGTGTGGTATGAAAAAAATAGCTGTGACCTTACGATAACCTTCGCTCCGACCGCAAAGAGCGAATCGAGCCCGCACGCACACGCGCTCTCTTCACTCCTGTGCCGTACGTATAGGTGTATGTATATATACATCCAGAAAACGAGGGTTATTATATTGATCAGAGGGAGAAGAAGTATGGGGGAGAGACCGTCCCGGTATTATACTCCGCTACATGAATTCTTACTCTCCTCGTGTACGCCGGTCCCCCGATAAGGCCGGCACCTATATGTCGTAATTTTCAAACTTTTGATGTTTATTGCGTTACACGCGTATACATGTATACGCGCGCGAGCGTGTTACTCCGCCTTTTCGCGTCCTCCCGGTGTTAATCACAAAGTTCTTTTTTCCTTATCCGATCCAACGTCCCGGCTACTTTGTATCGGCCGCCAAATTGGGTTATTTAGGAGGGCGGGCCGTGATAAAGCTCGGGGGGGCTAACAAATAAGCTCTTTGTCTTGTCTGCGACGTGGTGCGCTTGCGGGCGGAGAACGTGCTTTTACACCGTAACTTTGCTCTGAAAAATTGAAATTGAGACTGGCACTTTTTTGTTTGCTGTTCTTCTTCCACGTTAGATTTTTCTTTTTTTTTTTTTTTTTTGGGGTCACTAGCCATTCACCGACACCCACCGGGAGGTATTTTGGTTCCATGAGTTATTCTCGCATCAACTTCAACATTTGTCTTAAGAGAAAAAAAATTAGTGTCTCGAGCCATTTCTTGTTTTTTGTAAACCAAGCACGTGTGTCATGGATTTTTCATACTTAACCTCAATTCGTTTCCCTTCCTCGAACCCCTCAGTCATTGTCTCTTCTGATCTAAGAATTATTGAAAAAATACTGTGTTAATCATACTTTTAACTTTAAATGTACATCGTAGTTAGTGTGGGAACCTATAGTTAGGACACTTTCCAATAATAACCCACTCCAAACAAACGACGCAACTGATCTAAGCCAATGAAATCTCCAATAAAGACACTTTGTCGCGTAACCCACCATTTTTATGCTCCACGTACCAATGTTCTAAGAAAGGATGACACATGTTTAAGGAAAAATTAGGCCAGTGTATCTAGGACAAAACGACTTTATAATCGTAAAGTAAACGTTACCAAAAAGTGATTTACGACTAGTGGTATTTACCTCGAGTAATCCAATCTCTGTATACATCTAATTTCGTACAAAATGTTCCAAACTGATAAGTAAGTCTATACGTATACCGACTCTTCAATTCGTTCTAACTTTAGCTCTTCGCGTCGAGATACCACGGTATTACATTCGGAACCCAACCTCAGCAACAAAAACAAATCAAGTAACAAAATCCAGCCCAAGCAGTAAACGGAAGTCCATTAAAATTCAAAAAGGTGTCCCTACAGCACGATACCTCGAATCCCCCGCGTTAATTAACTAATGCGCTTGTCGCGTCTTAGAAACGCAACTAGACCCCAAGAACCATACGTAGATAGGAAGGAGGCGGGTTACCGTCGCCGTCGTTCAATCGACACGTCCTTTATATACCCTGCTTCCCTCGGGCCACCAGTGCCATCCTCGCGGTCCCTCCTCCGGTCGGAAAGATTCAAGAAGCTCCGCAGAGTCGTATATACGCTACTGCTTCGGGCTCAACTGATTACACGCGGGCCAGGCAGAGAGGGACTTTATGTAATATCTTCTTCTTCTTCATCCTGAGGGACGTATAGTTCCTGCGGGCACTCTGCTCCGTACACTTCAAACGCGAGCACGTTTATGTATACACGTACAAGTTGCTCTCTCTCTCTCTCTCTCGTGTTTGAGAAAATTAATTTAAGACACTCTCTCTACCTTCGAAGTTTCCTCGGGCAAAGTTACACGTACACACGCGCGCATACAAGGAAGCTTTATTTCGGAGCTTTGAATTTTAAGTTTTCACACGTGTGTCTATGGGTTGGTGGGTATGGGTTTGGCGTGTACACTTACACAGTGGGCTGTTTTGAAATTTAAATGGATCCCTCGCTCGCATTAGATTTGCAGTTATGAATTTTGAAAGTTTGTAATCAGTGACCCCTTCCCCCCCCTTGCCCGCGTCTCGGCCTCGACAACTTCGAGACCCCAGAAATATATATGTGTAGGTGTGTCTCGTAAATACAATTTTTACACAAATTGGGTTACGAATTCCATGCATACGCGATGAATGTTGCGCCTATGGGGGAAAGGGGGGACACTTTTGCTACCGTTGTTTATACATTTCCTCACGACAACAAAAACCGATAAAGACTCAAAATGAGGTGTTGAAGTTACGAGATTTCTACGTAGTTCAAATTTTGATTTTCAACATTTTTTGATTTATAAAATTCAACTCATCGTTAACGATTTTCACCCTTTACCCTCGAGAACAGGATGATGATCACAAAAGTAGTATCTTTGAGCAACAACGACATGACACTGTATATACTAAAATATAAAATAGATGCATAAAACGATGTCCCCTCCGGGCTCGGAACCACCTCGTCTTTCAAAGCTCTCATTATACCCTTTGAGCCCCCCCCCCAAAAAAAACAACAATCCCACACCCAAGCATCCATCGGGAGGATCCAGAGCATCGGCAGCTCTGAAGGCGGTCCGTTGCTTCTGGCTATACCCCGGAGGGTCATCGTTACCGTAAAGCTCTGGTAATTGGTTTCGTTTCCAAGAAGACAGGCCTTCCATTTCCCATCCTTTGCCGTGTGTTGTACATGCAACAGACCTGCAGAGCCCACCCCCATCACCCACGGGCACTTTCTCTGTACGTGCGTTTAAGTTACGCGTTTTGTGTTTCACGTTGGCACGCGCCGTAGATGTGATTATGCGGATGAAATATACCATAGATTCATCAGCTAAGATCCAGCCACCATAGCAGGTTTATGTGAAAAGAGGTACGTACGTGAGGTTACAATAATAATTACCAAGTGGTAGCCATGATTGATAACTAGTAAAAAAATCGTTTAAACCTATTATTCCTGGCAACGACCATATATGTCCAGGAAAAAAAGCTAGAATGGCTACCGCATCGATACCAATAAGATAGGCGCAACCTGTTTCATCAACAAACACACGCTCCGCCTCATTAAAGTTTCATGAGGCTACGGCCCTACAGAAATGACGTTATTAAGTACTACTTACGCACTCCCTCGCATTTGAAAATAATAATTCATGCTCCCGCCTGGCTCTGCGATACTCTTACCGCATTCTTTTTTTTTCCTCCTTCTCGTTCCAATTCTATGCACTTACGACGAATAAGTTATACAGCAACGTTATTAGTTACGTGCGCAAAAGTATAGGTAAGGTATATATGGTACAGCTGGCCGGAAGAACGTTGAAAAAAAGGGCTACCACCCTGTTTGTCGGAACAGTCGAGGTGTACGTTGAGGTCTTTCTTTGCCCCCCTCCACGTGCGGTTAACCGTCAATTACGCGAACGCTTATGTTTATCCGTACACTTTACAGTGACCCCTACAGGCCAATTGTTGAAGTAGCGTGACTAGAAACTAGCCCTTCTTTTTGCGAATGTGACCATCTTGTTATGAATGTATGTTATATTTTTTTTTCTTTTCACTTCACTGGCTTCTTTTGACTTTTACAGTGTTATTATTATATAGCCGTAGTTTTGCGGCTTGATAACGTATATTCATATGGGTAATGGTTTTGTTACTTGAATTACGTTTTTGTGAACTTTAACGTGTGTATAGTCATATAGGGAACGTGAATGTGCACAAGTATGCACTTGTTAAATGTTAAGTTCATGGGTTCGAACATTTTGAAAATTTAAAAATTCAATGCGTTCTCGAATCTATTGGCCGGTGAAACATTTCTAACCTATAAATTTGAAATTTAGAACGTGCCACTAGAAATCATGATCGATTAACGTAACAAGTAAATGTTGAGTGAGGAAAAAAAAGGTACGAAACAAAAATCCTATTACCGTGACAATATTTCCGGTCCTCTGGAAAAAAAAAAAAAAAAAGAGCAAAAAACTTTGTCACGCTCGCTTTGTTGTTCTGGCAGAGCGATGAAAAACAGGCAAGTGAAAAAAAATGGGAGGGAGAGCATCGAGATGGAGCGAGAACTAGTCGAGGCAATTTTCGAGCTCGCAGTTCATCATTCCGCCGCACATATTGCCTTTCGATTCAGTTAGTGAGTGTAGTGCACGGAGTGCGAGGCATAAAATCAAAAGGAAAGTGTCGGAACGTGAAAAATAAAAGCTCGCTCGGAAAGCGAGTGCGTTTCGCGCTCGGGGGAATTTATGGGAATCGATCGGGATCGATCCAAAAGGGTTGGTAGGGTGTTGTTTTTTATCCTGAAAAATAAACCGAGCCACCCTGACTTGACAATTAAAAGACTTCGGTTTGTTCTGTATACCTGTTACTGTAAAATACGTCGAAGGAATTGGCTTACTCATAAAGAACACGTGACTTTTCAGCTCACGGAATCCCTAAGACTCCCCTTAACACAATTAATCTAAAATCAACTGGAATTTTTAATATATCCGCGTTATTGGAAATCCACTTGAATTCTATTTGAAATCCTATGAAATCATCATAGATTAAAAATCCCTAAGTACATCGATAACGATTTTGGACCCCATGATATCGATAAAAATCATGGATTTATTTTTTTTAAATTGTACCGTATACTTGCTGAATTACATCAATTACAAGTATATCACCATTTAATGCCAAATGAAATCTAACGGAATCCCCGCGAGTTCACTGAAAAATCCGCGACTCCCTTCTCAATCTTCCATTGAAATCGAGAGCATCGGGTGCACGTGCCAATAATGGCATGCACGTAGTTACACCATCGTATGATATCGCAAAAGAGAGAGAGAAAGGACACGAGCTGCGTGACGTCCGACCGTTCGTTTCAATTAACGCAAAGTCGCGTGTAGCGCATATTTATATATACCTACACAGGCCGCTCCTCGACGCCAGCGCCGGTGTTATTTAATTAGCCACTATAGCTGACGCGAGCTGATAAGGTACATTGTGGCATCGCGCCGAGTCCTCTTTGTTCCGAGGGGAGGAGCTCCCTATTTGTGGGCTCGGGGAAGATGTAGGGAGGATATGGGATCATCGCGAAAAGGGAAAGAGGATTTCCGCCGGACGGACGGATGGGCTTGCGCGCGTGTGCTCGAAAAGGGTTGATTCATCGCGTGCGTTTTTGACTTATTTGATGTCCAGCTTGTGCATATAATTAATGCAAGTACAGCCATACTGTGAGTCCCATAGAGGCGGGAGTGGAGTCCGATGACGATCGCCACTGCTGATTCGGTCATTAATTGGACATTCTTTATTCTGTTTAATTACACCCCCCTTGTGCTTTACGTACAAACGATGTATGTGCTATCGATTCATTTCAACCAAAACGTATGTCGATTTTCAAAAACGATAACCAACCCCTCGGATGACGGCTAATCCACTAATTGTGACGAGATTCTGGTATAGTCCCTGGCGCACAGGGGGTTGTTTGAATTAAAAGCCCTCGCATCCCGGTAAAATCCAGCGAATTACAATTTCTACGTTTTTCTCCCGAGTCACTTTCAGCTCGCCATGGACGGTGAATTGTTATTTTTATTTTTCCCCCTCTGAAGAAAGAGCGAGCGCGTGTCTTGACCGAAAGAGAGACGCAGAAACTTTCCACTTTCGCGTACACACACACACACACACACACGTGAGGGGAAAACGTGAGCGATCTCGGATCTCCAGGGGCTCAGACGTACCTCAGATTTCCCCGGATAATAATACTTCTTCTCTCTCCCTCTCCCCCATCTTTCTCCTTCGCGCGTTTTCCTTTATTCTCCTCCTTCCTCCACTTGGCTGTATATATACGATTTTGCCAACACCCAGCACTGCTGTCCACCACAGCTACTTATACACTACCCCCCCCAGTCGTCCTTATCCCTTTTTTCTCTCCTTCCTTTTGTCTTTATGTGTGTATGTATGACCGTGGATCAGTGCAATACCCCCAGGATACGTTTAGGTGGACGTTTCTCATCCCTCTGATGGCTGGCTTACTCGACAACTGGAACCAATAAGTTCATATAAAAGACATATATACCTCGAGCAAATTGCCGTCGCTGCCATTGAGTTTTTTTTTTTGCTTTTCCCCCGACCCTCGGAGGTAACGTCCCCCACACGGAGAGTTGGACAACTTTTGTCTTCCTCCCCGAAAACGCAATGTAAATATGCAACGCTCGCCTCCAGCGGTGGCATCCACGGCCACTCGGAAATGAAAGCCTTGCGGGGAATCCCCTCTTTTCCCGGCCTCCCGTGGGAATCATCCTCGTCCTGCCGAGATTTGGCGTACGCATCGAAGAGACGTGTCCCTCGATGCGTGCTCCTGAACCTCGAGGACATGGCTACATGGAAAGGAAGACACGCTTTGTGTTTCATGCAACACGAGCTTGCAGCGTATATATTATAGGGTAATACATCTTTATCGGGGATGCCCAAAAGTTTTCTAACGTACATTTGTCGTTCGAAAGTGGTATACGTCTCCCAGTAAAATGAACGATCCTTGTTCCTCGTCAAAGACGTCACCCACCTGGACGATCCGATCGGTCAGTCCCTTCGACGCTAGATCATTAAATTTTCCACCTCCACAAGGACGCGCGCGAACGATCCAAAGATTGATTGATGGTCGGTGGCACAAAGGAGAGCCGTGACTGGTGGTTTCTTCGTTTGGCCAGCGGTGAGCTTTTCCCAGGACTTTCACGCTATTATGCTCTGCTTATCCGTCGGATAATCGATCCCTCATCGAGTATGTATGTATGTATATATATACGCGAGGTCATTAGACAGAGCGAGCTTTTAGGACGACGTGGATTAACTTGTGGCTCTCTCCCTCTCTGTGCTGGACCTCTTGATGGATCATCCAGGAGAAAAAGGTTAATGCTCGAGTGATGATTCCTAATTGATTGGGTATTATTTCAACTAGTCATGACTAATGCACCGTCGAGATAATGCAAACTTTGGTCGATGAACCAAATGAAGTAAAATGTGAGTAAAAAAGTCCTTCTCAACACTAGACAAACCAACGATGGGCTACGAGTTGATTATATTGTCGGGGGTGGGGTGGAAAGAGGAAGAAGAAAGTTCAGGCGAGCACGTCCGTGACCATTAGGGCCATTAATATTAGCGCGAGCTGCTTGAACAATTAAAACTCGAAGTAACGGCGCCAACTTTTATGTACAACTGCGCGTGTGTGTGTGTGTACTTGGAGGAAGAGGAAGGAATCAGAGCTGTGGAGAAGAGTGGATTTTTAAAAGTCGCTCGCGATAAGTTTGGAGGGGGAGCCAGTGTGTCGATAATAATCGGGGCGATGATTGCGTCGCGACGAAAAAGGGTTCGTTTTGTCGGCGAGTTTTATTGAATGCTGTGAAGAGGACATTTCTTTGGATTGCTAAGTACCTTGGGTTATGCGAGTGCTAGAGATCTAGTGTATATAGAAATGTATTTTTCGTACTGAGACAAATGTAATTCTGATCGAACCAATGATATATTTTTGTCAATAAGTTTGAATCCTCACAAAACTAGCGAGAAAAAAATTAGGAAAACCATCTCAACATAACGAACACTTGATTTGATATTATAAAAACAATTGCAAGTAATTGTTCAAGTCTACATTATTTTTACAAAGGGTAAATCCTTTTGTCCCACTAATACATAAATGTTTGAGGTCTGACACGAATGAAACAAATACATCGAGTATTTTGGTAGGATTTTATCGTAAAATATTTATTTATTGACATCGTTACAAAGGCTCTTTACTTTAAACTTAAGGTGTATCTATGTTTAATAATTATTTACTTTACTTTTTTTTATAAGCTCGTTGAAATAGAAATCTATCAATAAGTGCACTTACATTTGTAAACTAACGATTTTTCTATACCTCCTTTTACGTAACCCAACAAGACGTTTTTAATGATATCAAGCAAATTAGTGTGGATAGTGCTTATTTTAACGTTAATTAAAAAATTAAGTGATTAAACAACAAATAGATTTTTAAGGATATTAAAAGGCTTGATACGCGTTACTCTCTGCGATAGTTATGAGAAAAGGGATTATGGTAATCCAAATTATTGTCAGAAGTCGTAGTTGTGACAATAACGCAAAAATTCTGCAAACGCGTCAATAACATGGAAGTGCATTGAATGGAAGATGCGAGAAACTATAGTATAGTTTCGTTGAAAATCTCGTTAAATTTCATTTTACAGTGTAGCTGCTTTTATCGTCTACCAGCGTTGGCCGAAAGTTCGCTAATTAATCTGTTCACGGGAAATTTGAGTGGCGGCGCTTACAGTAAAGTGGCGTGACTGCACGACGCTGTTAAAACGAGTTTTCGTGGTGTTTGAAAGGTTAAACGGGAAAATTTTCTGAGTGAGCGAGTGATTTTTTTTTTTTTTTTTTTTTTCATCACCGAGATGATGGACAATCGAGTAAAGGGCTTTTATAGAAAATTCATTTTTATAGCCGAGTAAAAGTGAGATTTTATTCAACGCTGAATTTTTAGGATATTCGTTTTATGCCGGCCAGCCTACGGAAAAAAAAATTTCTTTTAACAAAAATTAGATTGCAGGTGGAAAGTTTCATGTAAAATTAAAAATTGCATTAAATCCCGAACTTATATTACTTACTGCAAAAAATGCTCTACATCTCCAGTAACAGCTTCACTTACCTGCAACAAAAAGAAAAAATACATATTTAATATCACAACGAATCTCCGAAACATTAATTAAATTCAAAATTCATCAATTAATCGCGGCTTCAAAAACATTTCATCCAAAGGACGAATTCCAGCTAAAACCGGACTAATAAACAGGAGGAGCCGAAAATTCATGCCTCGAAAAGCCAAAGAGCGAAACTCGCATATGAAAAGCTCGGAAACGCGACATTCATTCGCTCCCTCTCTATGGGGTGCGCGACGCGTTACTCGGGTCTACTCTTTCACGAAATCTCGATATCCGAGTCCGGGCGTCCACAAAAAAAAAAAAAAAAAATAAAAAAATAATATAACGGTAGAAGGATGGGGAAAACACGAAAGCGAGCCCGTGTTCATCGAGGACGTGTTTGACAAAGCAAAAAAAAAAAAAAAGAAAAAATGACGTGGTGCACGAAAAATTCCGAGAGGGCTTAATAAAGTTCGGCGAAACGCTCTTGTGTATGTGTATATGTACACGTGTGAGCCTGACTGAGCACGATCGTATATTTTTTTTTTTTTGAGAAGCGAATTTTCCCTTTTACCGAAATTGGCGGGCATCTATGCGAGTTGTTCCGTTTTAGTGCACGGAGATTCAGGTTTCAGGAATTAATATCACAGCAAGAGGCAATTTATTCTTTTCAATGGAAAAATATTAATATAAAAAAATAATTGATATTATGATTAAGAAGCTTGGCATTTTAAAACTTTTAATTTGACATGCCAACGAGAACTTTCATACTTCATTTAGTTTTGCTTATCAAACTCTCTATAGCTATATTCACAATGACGGCACAAAAAAGCAAAGACAATCTTGTAAACGTATCATACATTTAATCCAAAACTTTAAACCTAGAAGTTGAGGGCTTTTGACTGACCTGAGTCCTTACGAGCTTTTAATTAAATTACCGATAAAAGAGAAAGTTTAGCGTTTGTAGAAAAGATCATGCATAGTGTGCTGCAGTGAAGTTTAATGAAAGAGCACTTTGTTTCACCCACTAATGTGTATGATTATTCAAAATTGCAGGGTAACGGATTTAATTTGTTTATTTTATACGTAATATATTTTTTAATAAACCTCGTGATAAAGTTTGGCATAATTGTTTTCAAAAACTTTGAGATGAAATTTTTTTCCAAGCGTTTGATGCAAGGTTTCAGTTGATTAATTTGTTTTTGCAATAGATTTTCAGGGAAAAACTTTAAACTGTCATTACACTATCATTCAAAAACATGAAATAAAAAAATGTTGTCAACCATTAAATTAATAAAAATTTTCAGGAAAAATGATACATAAATATTTAAAACTCTATTTCATTCGACAATTTAATTCTCTGACATACTATGTGTTAAACCGTAAAAATATTATTTCTTCAAACGCTCTGTATGCTTGTAGTCACAGACAGATGATTCTTCATCATAACCAGCTAAAAATTTTATCGAAAAAATTTACATATCCAACGTTCACATTTTATGGAATGCACTAGTCTCGTCTATTTAGCATCTACCAGTCAAAAAAGGTCACCTTTAACGAATGCAAAAACACAAAGTAATAAGGCTCGCTCGGCTGCGCCGACGTTTTCATTCGAGAAACATTTATTGTTTGGCGTTGTTGTATCCATAAGTCATAAAACTTGATTAAAAAATGTAGTAAAACGTTCAGTTATTTTTTATTACCACCACTTGGTAATGGGTGCGAGGCTCGTCTAAACAAAACGACAAAAGCTCGTCACTCGTAAAAAAAAAAAAAAAAAAGAGTGGCACTCCCATGTGTCTCGTAGGATTTTTACATTATTCGTTTGTCACTGTATAAATAAGTATCGAAATTGTGAGGATGACAAATAGTTTAAAAGTTAAAGCTGGAGATTGAACTTAGGCTCTGAATGAACGCAAAAGCTTCTACAGAACGATTTTTCTCTTTACGAGGCTTTGGGGTAAAAAAAAAGCCATAATCGCAACCAATTAGTGGCTCATCTGGTTACTGTTGATGCATGTAAAAAGAGGGTGCTTGTGCTTTCACGATTGGATCCTTTTTTTCTGAAAAGGCATGCACAAATATTCACACAACTTTAGATTCTTTACAACCCGTATACTCGTTTTCTGTAAAAAAGAATTCGTATACTTATTAAAATTGTTTCTGAGTGCCTATATGATATATCTGCGAAGTAAGCTTGAATCATTATTTTGATTATGTTATAATCATTTTTTTTTTAGGTAGCCACAATTAATTTTTTTGTTTCCACTTGATTGATAAGAAAACAAAAACACATATTTTTATTAAAAAGTAAATGGTATTAATACTTTTGAATTTACTTTATTAAACAAAAGGATATGGACATTACGTTGGTTCAAACCAAGTATCTCACGTAAACGTTCCGTAAAATTTACTCAAATCCTTATAATCAGCGCAAACGATAAAAAAGACGTTTTGTCGGTAAAGTGTATTTCTGTCTTATCAATCGATTATTCAATCATTTTTATTTGGCTAATCTCTGTCTGACCGCATTAATTGCAGTTATTATCAAACAAAAACAACTCAAATTAGCATCACTAGAACTTTCAAGCCCTCTCTTACAGCCCATTATTACTTTTGAAAAATCCGCCATCCCACCAGGCTTCAATCCGCGTATCATCGTGCGATCAAACTATCTCCTGTCTCTTATACCCTTCCATTCATGATTTCCAATCTTCCCCCCCGTCCTTGTGTATTCCAATCTCTATTTTCCGTGTATACGCACGCATGATGCGGGTGCTTGTGTGCGTGATGGCACAAAGAAGCGTCCTCAAAGCGCTCGAGTGTCGTTATCGGCTGAGCCTCCCCCCCCACTACTCTTCAGTTGGCTGATTAAAAAGACAAACGAGTGGTTTCTTCTTTTTTTCTCTCCCCCCCCCCTCCTTTTTCCACGAGCCTCTACCACGTTATATACGCGCACCATTTCATCCCTGACAATGATCGCGTACGTGCATGGAGAGCCTCGACTCGCTTCTTTTTCCTTCTCTCTCTCTCTTTTTTTTTTTTTTTGCATTTAAAGCTAAGCACGCCATTGGATTCCGAAGTCGAGTACCCCGTGTCCGCGTCCCATTAGCTCGAGAGCATAGTATACGAGCGCCTGGCGCTTTGTTCCACATTTTTATACATTCAGGTGCATGACGTCGAGAAAACGGAGGGACGAGCCAGAGAGGTATAGTGGAGGGCTTCCGGGGTATTTGACGACGAGGGGACTTTCGATCGGATTTTTTATTGTTCGAGATCGAGGTTTAGCTGGATTTTTTTGAGATTTAATGATGGGGCTCGAGTGGATTGGCGTCCGATTGTGTGTTTGCGCTTCAGGTGTATCGTAAATTAAATGGAAAGGAGAAGAATATTTAAAGCCTCTCTTGACGTGACTTGGATGAAAATCAGCAGGGAAATTTTATACAATTTTTAGATTACATAAGAATTACATAAACATTATGAAAAAGTTGTTTTTATAATAACTGTGTAGAACCATTTTTCAAAGTTGGTATTCCTGTCATACTGGAGATTTTAAAATATAACTTTGTAAGGTTTCTTTTTTTAGTTGTTTCAAGATGTTTTAAGATTTTACAAAATTTTTAAGTCATTAAAATTCTCGAATGTTTTAAAAGTTTTTTTTTTACTTTAAATGAGGAATTACCAAAAACCAGAGATTTTTGAAACAAATCTGGTACAAATCCTTCTACTTTAGAACTGAAAAGCAGAAAAATCTTAGACATAGACTGGATCGAGTAAAAAAAAAAACTGCCTTCTTTCTTCGACAATCTTGAATTTATTAAATTACGGAGCAGAGTCACTGCCTTTACTCTTACAAACCTTGTGTGAGAAAAAACAAGCTCAGGCCCCGATAAGCAGGTTTTCGTCTTCACCCGTTTTTACCGCCCTACGGGCGCTCGATTTTTATTTTCTTCCCTTCACAGCTTCAAATTCCCCGTTCGAGCCTCGAAGCACGTTTCGCATTATTGCCGCGTGCTGTTGTTTTCCTTCATTTTCCTTCCCTCTAGGTAAGTACTGTTGGATGTTTTTTTTCCACTCTCGTTTTATTTCGTGTACCGAGAGATATTTCTTTTTTTTCTTCTTTTTTCCAAGCTCGCATAAAAATTTTTATTCACAACTGGTGCGTTTATCGGGTTTTATGGAAAAAATTTTTTCATATAAAAATAAAATATGTCACCGAGCTATGGTTACGTTTGCGAGGAATCTCGTTATATTTTTCGCGAATACGAACTTTGAAAAAGTATCGCATTCTTTCCGCGTTACCGAAGAAATATAAAATAAAAAACCTTGCAACTGGTGGAAAAAAATTTCTCCGGTCGCGCATTTCATACCGAAGCCCGACACCGTTTTTGGGAAAAACGTGCGCCGATTTTCGCCTTCAGTATACTGCAACGAAGTCGGTGTTCGGGGGATACATATATTTGAGATGAAGATTTCAACTTTTCTTTTATACATTGAAGGAAAAGGAAAATACACCAGCAAAGTGAGCTTTGTGATACTTTATAAAAAATTATTACTGTCTTGAAGAGAGGAAAAAAAAAATATTGGGACTCCCGTAATGATATAAAGTTAAAATTATAGGATAACGTTGGGTTCATCAATTCAGAGCTTGTAAAATGGTACCTGAAATCTTATGAAATCAATAAGTTTGAAATAATTTTGAACATAATTATCATACTACGTACACCATAACTCAACTAATAAATATTTTGACTTTGCTAGTAAAAAAAAAAAAAAAAAAAAATTGATTAACATTTACGATGCTCATTGAAACTGTAATGTAAAAATTCATTTGTTTGAAAGGGTTATTGTGGTTTTTCCATTTTAATTAGAACTTTCATAAAAAACAATATAATTTAAATGAATTGTTTGTGTCCTTCACATAAATTTATCTATTCTGTCAAATACGTTTGTGACAACATTTTAAATAATTTGTATTTATTTTTTATTTAAATCAATTTAACACCATTGAAATCACCATTGAATCATTTTGAAATCGTTAAAAAACAATTACAAAACTTTTGAAAGCTGAAATTATTTGGGCTTAAGTAAGAGTAAATAAATATCTGCAAAGAGCTACAGCTCGTGGCAAAAATATCGATTGAGGTCTTTTTTCCATTGGTCAGCGAATGATGAAACTCTTTCTAATTCATGGGTCCGAAGGAGCAAAACCAGAAACTCGGTCGAGTTTAACGACCAAGACACATTTGGACGTTATGAGCATGACTGGGTGGTTTATGACCGATTTTTTTATTTATGCTCGAGAAAGAAAAAAAAATAATTTACGAGGTGATAAAAGAAGAGATAGGAGTATGAAAAAAATATGGAATGAAAGAGGGGAGGTTCCGTTGACATTATTAGTCACTAGTTCGATGGATGAGTTTTAGTTTTTTTGATAGATAAATATTGAATCGAGGAGACCGAATGCTCTTTTTTCAAGATTTTAATAAATAAAAGAGAAAAAAAAATATGAGGAGGAAAAAGAGGGAGGAAATCGATAATAAAACCTAACAAGTTGTAAGCCTGGGGTGGCACGCTGCGTTCGCTTTCCTGAAATATTCAGCGAATGTATCGATTTGAGCGGACCCAAGGAGGAGGGGAATCTCGAGGAATTTAATAATCCAGCACCGGAAACTTTTTCCCCGCGTAGCCATTTCCTTTTTTTCTTTTTCTTGTTCTTTGGGGCCAGTACGTGAGCCTTGAGGAGCTGAAGATGCGTTGGGTACACGTATTGTATTAAATTGGAGTCATGGATTTTTCGGACAAAAATCCAGCACCTCACTGAAAAGATGTTTTTTTGTTGTTGCAAGTAGGATATGAGGAACTTTTATCAATGTCAACAACTTACATAAAAAACCAGTGTAAAAATTGTGAAGAAAAAAAAAATTCCTTGAACTGTATACGTATGGTATAAAGCCGAATTTTTCTATAGCTATATGTCGGGTGGCACAGCGTACACGCGAGCCCCGAGGGAACGACTTTGCAGGGAATTTTATGGAGAGATTGAAGGAAAAACCTCGGGGAGGACGTTTGGCTGCGAGGCAATTTGTTGTCGGCTCTGAATTACGGGGGATTCGGAGCCAATAAAGCGATATCGACTGGTTTTTGGCGTCGTTTCATTTCGATTGACTTTTTTTTCTAAGTGATCAAATAATTCTAGATCAAAAAAAAAATATTTTTTGATTATTATGATTGATATTCTTTTGGTCAATTCGAATGAGGTATGAAATATATTATAATCATCGCTGATACTAATATGGTTATTTCAACAGTTCTTAATACTACTATGAACAGAACCAACTATAAGATGTAAGCGATAATAAATTCATTAGAAAAAAAATATATATATTTTGAACAAAATAAGAAGAAAAAAAATATTGTCAAACTACTCTAAAATTCCAAGCGAAATTCCAAATCTCATTAATACTGAAACTGTCCCCTCCAATCAAACACGAAACGAATCGGATAATAAACTGTGTATCCAGCGATGAAGCAGGACTGTCCACTCCATCGATTACGACGGATGGCGGGGAATCTAATTTCACGCGTCAAGCCGATTATTAACGCAAGGGTGCACGCAAAAGAAATAAACACCCGATTCCACTCATATTTCCGTCCCTCCCGATATATAACCGAAAGTGACATTTCATACATCAAGTTCTCGTCAATGTATACACCAAAACATTTCCGAGGAAAAATTTTTATCACGGAATTCACCCACGACTCCTTTGTACATCCAATATCTCGTCTCGAAAACTCCTTTTGACTTGCACATTACCCATTTTCTTATTGTACGAGGAGTCCCTCCCCCCTTCCGTTCTTGTATCCTCAAAATTGTTATTAACATAGGAAAAAGCTCCAAAAATGCCAATAAGACACGAGAGCCCGTAATATCAAACGCCAGATCTGCCAAACCCCTCTCCCCGAAAATTTTAATAAAATGCGTTCCATCGTATGCACTACACCAGGTAGTTTCAACCATCCGGCTATTTCCCCCTGCTTAATTATACACGAAAACAGGATAGGATGCTTCTTTTAAACAAAAAATACGCGCAACCCCGCCACATCTTTCTCATTAGCTTTGAGTCATTCCGCCGAATGAAAAAATACCAAAAAGCTCTCAATTTCGCGGGAAAGGCGCGAGCGGTAAAATTCGGGAAGTCAAAGCGGGAATTTCATAAAACAAACAAACCCAGACGCACATCACCCCCTACCCCTCCCCAACCATCTCTCGGTCAAAGGAAAAATCTCCGCTATGCGCAAACAGACAAGATGTAATCCTAGCCCGGCAAACACGAGCTTAATGAAATGATGACCTTTTCCCCGGGAGCTTCGCTGCGTCAAAGTGCGGCTCTGCTATCCTGTTTTACAAGCGTATAAGGTATTAAAAAAAAGGGAGGACTTTTATGCTTGAGGAAGGTGCATCTTCTTGTGACTGACAGTAATTAACAGACTCTGGTGTTGAGATTCTTTGGAGAGCAGAAGAAAAAGAGGCTTAGGAAAGTGCGATTGATTAAATTATTCCAATCTTTGCTCGCATTTTAGCGGAAATTACAGAGCAGTTGATTGTAAATTGGAATTAGCAAGAAATGGTGGTGGTGAGTGGAAATCGTCGAGTCTTTTTTTCACACAGTTTTGTTGCAAAGCAACACTCATACCGAAAGATTTATTTACACAAATGACACGATGTATGCTTTCAAAAAGCTTAATCAGTTTTAAAGTAAACATGTTGGTGGGACGCTTATAAATTTTACTACGCTTTGCAGGAGACTAACCGTAATATTGGTATAAAAATATCAATAAAAAAGCGTATAAGTTGTTAGTTTTGGTACAAGTAGTCATGTACACATCCAGCGTGGCATCATGTAGTGCTGGTTGGGGATGGATCAAAAAACCACTGAGCAATCCTGAGTAAAAAAAAAAAAAAAGAAACACTTTCCATTTGAATCGGAAAGGAGGGCAAAAAACGAGGCACTTGATAAATGATGCACAAAACGACGTTTGAGTACCACTGGAATATTCAAAAGCTCATCTCAGACGCGTTCGAGGTGTATACACGGCACACGGTGCATTATTGATGCGCGGATTCGGAATCGGGCCGATGGCCGGTTTTCGCGTGTTTCCCTCTTTCGGCCTCGTTATTCATGTATGACATCGAGAAAGGACCACCTCGCCGAGCCTTTCGTGCACCCGTCGGAGATAAGGAGAATAGCTAAGGGCTGGTAAGGGGCTCGTTTTGTCGGTTCGTCCGTTCGGACCAAAAGGCACTTCCGTATGGGGAGACTCGCGACAGTTTGAATGTCGTTTCCTGATTACGATGATCCTTCATCATTTTTAGCTATTACATTGGCTATTGCCATTATAGCTTTTATTAACGGTATCAAAGCTACCACCATGGTTTAGTCGGTGTAGAGTGAAAAATTCGGCTTGGATAGAGACGCACTAACTTTTGCAGGAACTTTATCACTCACAACTTTACCAATTATGGTACACTAAACAAAATATAAGTGTAATACTGAATTTCCATTATTACATACATGCTTGTATTTTTCAACATTTAGAGCATTTTTTTTCTTCATAGATTCCAGCAATTCGCAACAAGTTTTTTCGGTATCCATAAACTTCATTTAAGCTTAAAAATTTATGTGCACAAGACACGTATTTTACAAATTTACTCTCAACCTAATCACGTACAATGAAAAGAACTTGAGTACCTCTTGATGGACATGTCATTTATATTATAAAAATTGTGACCAGAATCACAACACAAAAATATTAAATAACCTGCCAAGTAACACCTCCTTTGTGTTGTACAGCCATCAGCGCCATAGTCCCCGGAACAATGTCAGACCAGCTAATTACGGTCTTCGTGACAATTAAAAGGCCGCTATACACGAGCGGAGTAAGCGATGGAAAGGAGGACAAAAAAAAAAGTTCCCGGGACAAGAGAGCCAGAGAGAGTGAGTCGAGCCTTGGCAAGGGCGACAGCACGTAAAGCAAGGGAAAAAGGGAGGCGCTTCCTGCAAGAGCGTCAAGCCTACTTTCTGCACTCCACGGCCTCTTGGCCGGCTGCCAAGGTACCCCCCCTCTCTCTATTTGAGAACAAACGGGCCGCGCGAGTTGTGCAAGCGAGCCGCGGAAAGCTGCGACCACCAGTTGCTACAGAGCAGTTGGGAAAAGCCGAGGTCTGAGCCACAGTGTGTGTGTGTGTGTGTATGTATAGGCCTATATATATGAACGTGGAGGCGTGCAAGGGTGGTTGTCGCTGTAACGCGCCTGTTGCTGCTGCCGAGGAGTCCCTTTGAGAGATCGAGAGGTGCAGTGTCGGAGAGCGGGTTGAACGTCATGTTATTTCTTTGTTGTTGTTTGTAATCATATTCAATATTTCGAATGAGAAATCACGAAGGCGTTCAACTTTTTTTGAGACTCATTCCAATGGGGATTGCGGTTTTTCAGCAATTTGGCATGAAATCTCATCAAAACAAAAGAGTTATCATTTGCAATGATGTAAGAGACAGCTAGCTTACTGTGGACTGTTGTATTACAAGTCAAATTTTTGTGTTTGCAATGTAAACACTGATGTTTTCAGGCGCAATTTTGAGATAAAGTAAATGATTCGTCGGTGAAATTAAAGGAAATGATGTTATTTTTATAAATCGTTCCTTCACTCCACATCAAAGATTTTTTCCTCAAACGGTGTCGTTGGAATTCCTAAAAAGCTTTGGGTTGATTGTTCACTACATCATACGTGTAATTGAGTTTCATGACGCAAAAGATGGGAACTAGTTAAAAAGAAATCTCAACTTTTCACTCGTGGGTACTTCACGGTAAACCTCAAATATAAACGAGACTTTCAAGTCAATATCGTGGTGATATAACAAACAACAATAGCCCCATGACTAATCAGTGAAAACACACCCACTGTATACTCGCTTTGACGCAATTTTCACGCAATTGCTCGACAAACGTGGACCAGCCCCCAATTTTAATTCAAGTAACCGACTCGACAGCAAAAACGCATTACTCCCCGCGTCGCCTGTTGCTCCCGCCTTTGGGTGAATAAGTGCGCCAGATCGTTTTCCTTGGTACTTGGCCAGCAGCCGCGGTATCCTCATCTTTTCCTCCACCACTGCTATTACACCGCCCCCGTTCACTGCTCATCCTGACGAATGGCTTCCCGAGGTGGAACCACAGCTTGGCTCTCGATCCTTCGTCTCGTGTCTCCTCGTTTATTAAACCTACGGAGGATGATACACCAGCAACAGATTCTTTCGATATTGAATGACAACACTTGAGGTCTCGATCTGCATTCCAATCGCACGTTCACCCAACGGAACGTATATAGGCCCAGATTGCCTCCCACGTGCGTCTGTATGCAACGAGCAAGAGAAAGAGAAACGGTATTAGCTTGTCGTCGTCATTGCGAAGATGCTCTGGAATTAGATAGAATGTCCCACTCCACGATTGTCGTGCCCAACAAGTGGTCTCCGTGCACTGACTACGTACGTGCTAGTAATTACCGATCGAAAGTACGTGTTTGCGCGATGACTGCACGGGGATTAAGGATCATCCGAGAGCTTGTGGGTGTGGCGAGGAGTACGTCTGGTTCGAGGGATAATATGAAGTGGGAAGCTTGGGGTCCGGAGTTGCCTTGGTGTGTTAAGGATGTTTCTTACATACGTGAACACGCTTTTTATTTTCCTTCTGTGGGTATTCGCATTGCTAAAGAAACAAAGGCCATTGTTCTGCATGTCTTGCGTCAAATGCGCACGTGTTATCTTTGTCGTGAATCAGCGAGGGTTTACGGGGTCAGACTAAATTCGTCGTGTACACGTCAAACTTAAAGGGTAGCTGAGTTTCTCGCTCGTAGCCAACGTACGTACGAAAACACACAAAGAGAACTGCTCGTAAAGTACTTTACGAGTCGAGCGTGCGTATGGGTCTTTGGGAAGGTAAGGGTGGACACGTGTCCTATCAGTCAGAAGCATCGAAGGGACGAGAGTTTCTTAGGTGGGTGATTGGTATCTTGAACGATTGTTCTTTTTTTATGGATGACGGACGCTCGTCAGTCGGCTGACATGTGGGTTAAGCTGATAGCGATGAAGAATGGCACTGGACTAGAATGTATTGTAAAATTACGAGATTCTTCACTAACTGTTTTCATCGTGATAACTTCGATGACATTTGGGATTTTAATCCTTGGTAGAGATAATGGCACAATTGGTCAGGAGGGAAAGGATTCAAGGGATTCCGTGATTAAATTTTAATCCTATCTCATTGAGCTGGTACCACTATCAGGGCTCTACTGGATGATGGTTCGTGGTATCAATCGAGTAATCAAATGAGTCCTCTCTGGTGTATTTCTGAAATGAATTATCAAGACGTTTATTTTAATCGATGGACAATGGAGTGGTTCGCGTTGTGCCGAAATTAGAATTTACCGAGTGATAAAAGTAACGAAAAAACTTGTTGCCGAATATAGTTTGCAGAAAACAAAATGAACCGAAAAGTAGTAAGCCGAAAAAAAATTTGCCGAAAAACGTGTCATATTTTCGGCAAATTGTTTTTCGGCAAAATCATTTCGGCACAATGGTTATCGGTCAAGGGTACTTCGACAAATTTTATTCACGTAATTTAAGCAATAAAATTAGGTTATTCGTATCTTTTTCTCGTCCGGATGAACCCAGATAAGTCTAATTACACTGTATAACGTTTTATCATGATAAAATTAATAGATTTAAAATTCTTGTTTCAGTATTGTAACGTACATGTATCTGTGTGCATGTATAAACGATTTTTCATTGGGAAAACAAAAAATTTATAGTCAAGTAGCATCCAAACAACTTTGCAACTTGAATACGGTCCGAGGATTGATCAAGTTTTGCATTGTTAAATCAGTTACAAAGGGCTATCATTCAGGATGCATATATACCTACAATATACGTATTGCATTAGTTTCACATTTTTTTTGTAGCGACTTCCGTTTCGAGTAAATTACATTAGTGATATTACAGCACTGAGTGCAACGATATTTTACATTTACAAGATTATAAAATATGACTTTAGAGAATTTATTAAGAAATTTGTTCCCCGTACTCCGTTGACGGTAAATGGACTAACACTTTTACTCAATGATACATACTTTGGTTGGTCATGGAAGACCCTGCATCGTAAAATTTTCATTAGGTGCAATAAAAAACTCGTCACAGATAACATCGTACACGTACATCTTGAAAAACAATTTTTGAAATTATTATGACCATAGAAAGTGATTACTCACTTATTTTAACAACATTGGTAAAAATCTTTTATTAATTTTTTTTTTTTTTTTTTTTTTCATCAAAAATTATATCATTGAAATTTAACATTTATATGGTAACGATGAATTCACGGTTACAAAAAATGTTTAATTGGTATAAGCTGAATAATAGGGATGAAGAAACAAGTACATATTAGGATTAATAGTACATTACGCACCTAGTGAGCGAGACTAAAAATTTTGCAGATGTCACATGAGTAAACGGTTGATGTTGAATCTAGGGCATTTCTCAACCTCTGAACATGGTGATCAAGGTAAAATAAAGCGAGAACGCAGATCTGTATTTAACAATTTAACCACAATTAGGTATCAAGTCGTATATGTAATTGAATGATAAATTATTAACCTATAAAATCGTGGTAACATTTGTAACGTTTTCTTTTTACTGAGTTCACCATCAGATCTGATAGTATGGTAAAATTAATTTTAATGGATCCTACGTGGATGCATGGCAGCGCTTCATGCGAAGAAAAAGAAACTTGTACATTGCAATGTACGCCCATTTATCTACTCACTTCGTAATCGTACAGGCAATAAGTTGGACGAACGTCCAGCAACAAAACGCTTACGATGCCTCAAGTAAATATGTGGGGAAGGAAAGGGAAAAGAGCGAACGTTTGTCACCCTCGCTAAGCAAGAGATCAAAGAGATTCAGAAAAGGTACGGAAACCAATCATTACTTACGATCTTCTCCTTTTTAAATACGTGCCCTCAAACGACGAAAACCTCTGCTCCCTAAAAAGGCAAGGACGATGTTTCTAATGCTGAAAATAAGCAAACAAACAAAGAGAGTAAGTATGCATTAATCGCCGGGATTCGCAAAATAAATCAAACAATAGACTTTAGTGGACAGTTTTATGTCAGCAGTCAAACAATGTTACAAGAGTTCATACGAACAAAAAATAAACAAAATCAAACAACATATATTTTTTAGATGTAAACAAAAATTTATGTATTAGTAAGTATAAACAAATAAGCGCTTAAACAAAAGCAAACTAAGAAAAAGCGTGTACATAAACAATCATGCAGTTAAGCAATAATCAATGGTGCATTTAACTAATACTCGATGGTGCATTCAAGCGAAATATAATGGCGTATTGAAGCAATTATTGAAATTATGCCAAGATGGCTCGCGACAAAGTGCCCGGTCTGGCGGATCCTAAGCTCAAAAACCAGAAAAACTGAGGAACTAAGTCGAACCAGATCTGAACCTAGAATGACAAAGTCACCGTCTCTCCAGATCTCGAAGAGGCTGGTGCGATCTCAGCGGTAGGCGCTGTTTTCTTCGTTAGGCTAGGGGGGAATGGTGCGGGGAGCAATATGCCGATTCAAGCTAGATGGTTACACTGACGCCCTGTTACGAAACATGCCTTTGGTTACGTCGCCGTCGTTATGCGCCTTCCGCATGGATCTTTAATCGCTTTTCTTCTTACGCGCGCCTATTTCTGTATTTATACTGTCTACATAATAAATTATTCACTTTGATTATTAGTTCCTTTATTGTATTGGTGCAATTAATAATAATAGAGAACACCGTATAGAAGCTGAACATTAATTATTACGAAACTCACAGAAATTTTAAAATAATGAGAGTGTAACAGGTTACAGTTGCATTTTCTACCACCAGAGCAGCGCTGGTAGTACGGTTATCATGCCGAATATATGGGGATGGCGACCCCATGACTTAGCAAACTAATCTCACATCTCATTGGCTAGAGTCTAAGTACCAGTTGCGCCATCTGAGATTAGTTTGCTAGGTCGCCATCCCCATACCCGAGCAGAAATGAAAGTTGGTTGCCTCTCTAGTTCGTGAGGCCCTACTTAGACAGCCTACTGAGGGCGCACTTAGGCGCGTCAGAGGGCGTGCATGAGGTACTCATTAGGCAGCCTACATAACCTACCTATATCTTATTTCACGAAGTGTATGTACAGTTACATCAGCCATAGTTGCAGTATAAATTGTAGCGTAAAATTATATATAGGTACACAAGTTACAAGTGTTAATATTTAGTCCTATTTAAGTCATTAATGAGTATTCCTCTAAACATGAGACTGACAAAATCAGTAGACATTAAATTTGTTGTTAACTAAACAAAATTTCTCAAATTACCAGTTTTAGACACGATTGTTATTGCTTAAAAAATTGCGATAAAAAGCGTTTAAAAACTGTACTTAGATTATAAAATTTTTATATGCAACAGTTTGTATACTATAATTCAGCTGTCTGCTATCAAGTCAAGTTCATATGTCATTCAATTGAGTCAATATGTTTTTGTATGAAAAAAAAGTGAACCGCAGTGTAAGCAGTTAATTTGTATTTATTAGTTAATTATTACTTAAAAGTACTTTCGAGTTAACTCGCACAAATTATATACACATATTGTTAATTTGCAATGAACGTGAGAGTCATTTTTAGGTTATATTTACATCTTTATTTATCAAGAAATCAAATATAATTCGTCAAAATGAAGCATGACGATTGCTTAGTTATAATACAATGTGTATTCTTTTATGGACACATCTATATGTATAAATTGAAAGGTGGTTATAGGTTACGTCAACTTAGGCAGCCTACTTAGGGCCTACTAAACGCCCCCTGACGCTCCCAACGTAGGACCTCAGTAGGTTAGAGAGGCAGCCGAAGTAGGCCCTACTGATTGCCTACTTACAATTCCTGCTCGGGCAGGCACAGTAGCAGCGTTAGGGGAAGGGAGAGCGTGACGTACATGCGAGAGAGAAGAGAGATGGAGTGGTAGACAGTAGAGTAGCACGCACTGTGAGAGAGAGGGACAGAGAGGGAGGGATTATGTAAGAGAGGAGATTAAGGAGAGGGCGTCTAAAATATACGTAGGTATTACGATGACCGTCACGTCATTATGTTTACACGTACATGAGTCGACGCGACTCAGCGTGTTCCAGTATTGCTTTCCGACAACTTACCGGCAACTTTATCATATCTTATGATATCATATGTCATGTTTAAGTTGCTGAAAATTTGTCGGAGAACGATACTGAAACACATCACAGTTGAGGCTGCTCATCATACAGTCATAAGGCTTATTCATACACTTATATTTTCAATACATACAAGAATAGTAGATATGTATGTGTATTTGTATATCTATATATACATTTTAGAAGCCATGGTGGCTGTTCTGCAGCAGCGCTGCAGACGGCAGAGTTTGGAGCCAAACATTCTCATATTACCATCTCGCCGCCATGAACTTGCTCATGCCAACGTCTCCATTTTCTTGTAATTCACGCATTTTTGGCTCTCCCACTCTAAAAATTTGTGGAGTTAATGTTTCAGCTTTGCTCTTTGGTTTCCTGCAAATTTTGTTTTTTTAAACCGTGGCGAATTTCAGAGAAACATTGAACTTTTGACTCATTTTTCTCCATGAAAAAAAGGTTCTGACAAAAAACAAATAGCACTATCAGAAAGAGCAGATCAAAATCTGTCGATTTGTATTTTTTAATTATTTTTTTAACTATCTGCCAGCCATTATGAGCGAGTTGAACACAGCGTGTTCGGGCGAAAAAAGTCCCGCGCGCGTAAAGTTGGCCACTCTCAGTGGACAAGCCCATATACTAGAAAGAAATGTCAAACTTCATCCGAAATCTGGCGATCCCGGGCGACTCACGGCTGCCCACACTAACACAAGTATGACCAGAGATGAGTTTGACTCTACTCAGGTCTTATAAGCAGACTTACCTTCCTTAAGGGCATTCACTATATCATTGAGAGTTCCTTCCTTACCGACTTCCATATGTATTGTATTTTCATTTATTGTTAATTTTATACCAATTTAACTAACAAATAATGACAAGACGGTGACAGTACTTACGGAAGTCGGTAAGACAGGAACTCCCAAAGATTTAAATATATATGCTGATTGCCGCCCGCGTTTACCCAAGCTTCACCAAAGAACGCTCGTACTTTTGTCAAACTTGTGTTAGCGTGGGCAGCCGTAGGTCGCCCGGGGTCGCCAGATCGCCTTCCGAACAAACCTCCGATGTATCGGTACAAAATCTGTTATTGTGTTTTTTGTAAAAAGTATCGATTTTTGATAGCGATACTTCTTTCTAAGCGCGTGGATATAAAAGGTATACCATGACTATACAGTGTATGCACGCACTGTATACGGACTACCTACGGCGTATAGAATCGACAACCGAGGAGATCCGAAGTCCGAAGTTTCTGTCTACCGGAGACTCTCTCCTTCTTATTCAGGTCTCCGTGCCGGTGCCTTAAGTTGCCGCTTTGTGCCGTACGCCGGTTACCGGTGTGCCCTGCTTCTCCTCCCTCCCTACTCTTTCAATATCATGATGAAGCGAAGAAGGCGCGAATCAGTGTCAGTGCCACAGTCGCAGCCGTTGCAAAAAAATGCACAGTGACAAGTAGGTATCCGTAGAAGAAGTTCTAGCTTATTCGTCACGAGTCAATGTCCCAAGCGCGATTCAATACAGTGTAAAAATATCTGTATATAAGAAATACCGTTTTTAATTCGTGTCAAAAGTAGGTTAATAAACAATCACAGGATTTGCCTCATTTCTCTTCAGTGCTATAGTAGACAACTACGAGCCATATCCAATATGGAGGATTATCTTCTATGAACAAGTGCTTAAAGACAGGTAAATACATGAATGTGTTTTTTTTCGATGTAACGATAAGTATACACACTAATAAGGATGAAGTCGATACCTTCCATGGTACGTTACGCATCAAAGGAGAAAGATTGAAGAATGTCCTAAATAACACGTGTGTTACAGTTGTGTATCGTTGCCTTTTTGCGTTAATTATAAACGCACGTGCGATCTAGAGCATTCTTTGCTTTTTCCAAAATGCATGTATACAATAATGTTACGCTGGGAAGAGGGATTTTCTTCACGTGAACCACGTAGTATCATTAAATATTACGGAATTTTCTTATTTATTTCAATACATGTTTTAGAAGGCGTTATAACTTTTTTTATTAATAGCATTTATCCTCGTAAATGATTCTTTTAGGCAATCACTACTTCTCATAAACAGCATTCTGTTTCATACACAGCGAATTTCGTTTAACGAACAATTATTTTCTTCGTGAAGTTGCAAATAAGCTACGTTTGATACGACGGATTAAATTACACAAATTAATGCTATTGTTATAGGTATCGCCTATTCGGGCATACTTGGTTTTCTGTTTTGGTAATGTGACATATTTTAGGAAATTGCGAGGCTTGTGTTGACAGGTCGTTAACATGCGACAAACACGCGATGCAGTATATATAGCACTTCGCCCGTTGCTCGTTGCGTCTTGAAGCATCGAACAGGCATAGTGACCATACAGAGCAAGCGCGCGCTGTGATTGGACATTAGACGCTACGCCGAGGGACACTCACAAACATCAGCCTCACGCGTGAGCACGTGGGCCAGACATAGAGAATCTTGTAGGTGCCACTACACTTGCATGCTGAGAGCACGATACAGCGCGTCTTGCGACTTAATTCTTATATTATAGGAAACAAAAAAAGGAAAAGAAAAACGAACCGCCAAGGTAGTGCCAAGCGACGTTTAATGTGGCTTCAAAAGCAGCAGGAAATCAATGAAGAGCATCAGAAAGACGCCACAGGAAAGGTATTAGGTCCAGTGAATCAAAGTCAATAAAATAATGTGCCGACCTTCTAGCCTGTAAAGGTAATTATATCTGAATATTATGTATGGTGTCATGTGTGATGTAATTCTTTATCAATATGGTAAATTAACTATCCCAAGATTTTACACACACATATATATTTAATGTTCAACTTTTTTTGTTCATACTATATCACCTTGTCCTTAAAAGCTGTTGATTTTAAAATGAATTAATGAGATATAATCATAATGAAATTTTTTTTGCTGGAAGTGCGCTAAACTACAATTATTTTATAATTAAAAAATAATAGAAAATTGCGTTTAACAAACTCAATGAAATTATATTTTTGTTTCCATTATATAGCCACCGATGCGACAATGTTACCAGTAACATTATAAACACACAACATAATGATTAAACATTTTGGATTCACTTTAATGACTCCTTTTTATTTTAGTTATTGACTAAGAAAATACAATAATAAATACATTACTTTTAATTTTAAAAAGTATCATGGCATATTGTAATGCACACCAGTAATTTTACACAAATTTGTTCCGAATATATTTGTTTGAAGAGAAGAATAACATCACACATGTTTACCACATTGTCAGATAGTTTTTACTAGTAAATATTACTCTACAAATAACTCCACTAAAGAAGTAGTATTGTGTAATTTTTTTTTTTTTTTTTTTTTTTTAATTGAGAAAAATTATTATCAACTTCAAAGTATGTCTTAGCATAGCAATGAAAGAACACAAATTTTCATAATTAAACTTTATTTTATTTCATAATATTTGTTTTAGTATCAAACCCAGGTTTTTATGTTCTATTTTTGAAGATTGTATTTTTTTCGTACATAAAATATAAATATTCGCAAATTACTTCCCAACAGTTACAATTACTAAATCCGAGAATTAGGTATCATTCTATATAAAAAGAAACATTTCTAAATATATTTAAGGCGTTCCTTATAAATGTGTACTCACTAGATCATAATAAAGAAGGTCTGAAGTGTCTCAGAGTGCAATAACATTTCAAAGCGTTATTGATCTAACAAGTATTATTTACAAACTGTACATCAGACTATAGAAATTAATTTCAGAAGAAAATGTTTTGTAATTAATTAATTAAATGTTCTACCAAAATCCATGAACTCATGAAATTACGATACATAGCATTGCTTATTTTCTTTGTTTGTTAACTCCTAAACATCAAAATATAAATTATTTTAAAAAATTCATATTGTATAGCTTTCTGCACTAGTCAAGCATGTAATCGTCCTTTAAAAAAAGACTATAGTTTTAAGTTTGTTAACAAGGTGCTATTCAAGCTCATAATCCGTTATATGCTTAATGCGTTCATAATTTGACGTTTATATCTGTTTCACCGTATACGCTAATTAGTTCTTTGCTAAATTAGGAAATCTACATTCCACGCAGTATTTATTGCAAAAATACACTTTTAGACACTTTTATAGTGTTAGAACAGTGTCATCATAGTATGATACTGCCACGATATGGGCATAAAAAGAAAATGCTGCATAAAGTGTTGTTTATAAAATGATCACCCTCTGATTATTTATTATGAGATATTCTTGAATATTAAAGACAAAATTTTGATATATATTCACATTAATTATAATTTTTATGATAAATAATGTTAAGGGATACGAAAAATCATACGTTATAATGCTCTGAGACAATTTCAAAAAAGCTGTAGACAATTCGAAAAGCCTTGATGCAAATGAAATTTTACAGTACTGTGTACAAACATTTATGTACACAAAGAATCGTAAAGTAAGTGAAATATCCAAGAGTCTGTGGCTTATTACATCTCTTGTTATGACAATGATTTTCGATTGAATGACGATTTTATACGAAACAAAAGTATGTTAAAACACACATTTTTTCACACTATAAAAATCATAGGGACGCTGGAAAACTTGAAACAATTTTTAGACGTTTGTTCTACACTTTTCCTTTGAAATTGTTCTTAAAAAGTGTTAGTGTTATTACAAGTATACGTAATAAGCATTTATGAAAAGTAATTTCAAAAATATTACAATTGGTATAAGGTAGAGGCCGGGTTCAAGGAACTAAGGTTAAAACGTAATGCCAAATTTTTGTAACTATTTAGTCTTCTTAAGTAAGTTGCCAAGCTGTAGCAATATGGAGGCCTTAGCAGGACCAGTTTGCAGTTCAATTAAAAAACAATGTTTCATTATACACTTGTATATACATTATTAAACAGTATGTATCCAAGAAATTATTAATGCCTCTAATCTTACACACAGCTTCTTAAAATTTGGAACTTAAACAATACTCGGCACTCTTGTTATACGCATTAATAAAAAATATGACTCATGTCATTGCAAATATACTACCGTATATAGAATAAAGTATCTGAGTTGTTACCGTAATGAAGTAGTTGTAGCAGCAAGATAACGTGGAGGCCGGGTCTTAGAGACTAGGGTTAAAGCGTTGTCATGCTTCTAAGTATTCTTAAAAATTACTTGTATAAATCTACATAATTCTAAATATGTACAATGCTTAGGTACGACTATGCGGAGGCCTGTCATTAATTTGATTGGGCTAAGGAATAGTCGTATTTAAGCAATAGCAAATAAAAGAGATGAATATTGTAAGCTTACTGGTAGTATATTTGTAAAGACATGGTTACTGTACTAGTAATTATACTTATTTGAATGTTATTGCAAGTATGTTAACGTTTCAATTCTGTAACATAATGTAATAATGTCTGCAATGTCTTGACAGTCAGTGGAGGCCGGGTTCTAGAGACTAGGGTTAAATCTGATTATCTTGCACATTTCAGAAAATGTTGCATTTAAGTGCTCAAATGTAAATGTAATGTGGCCTGTCATTATTTTTGTGATTGGGCTGAATTATATTTATCATTTGATTAGCATTTACATATAATAAAACATAGAAATTTATGTACAACACGCTGTAATACTTGCATAAACATTATGCGTAAGCTGCAATAAGTACTTGAAAGATATTTTTACCGATTAGAATAGGGTTATTGATGCTCTAATTAGAAATGTGTTTAAGGGTAATTATAAAAACTGTTACAAAACAGGGAGCTTATTCCTTTTTCAGTTTGTTGTGCGTAAGCTCATTAATACTGGGATTTTTGTATTCAATTTTTCAGCATCCTATAAGGTTAATAGTGTACTTTTAGTTCAATCAATAATTGTACTCGAGTAATTAATTAAGGAAACATGTCTATATAATTTTAAAAAGACTTTAATTATAGTCCATCAATTGTTGATATAGTTCAATTTCAAATCATTGTATTGTTTTGCACGTCAACAAAATTAAAATGCCTGGTTAAAGTTTAATTAAATATAAGTAACATAAAATGTTTTTTATTCCCACATTGTTAACTATAATATGCTAACATGACAAAGTATGTAAACGGTTCTTAACGTATATTGTAGCGGTAATTCGTTCATGCATACATATTTGTATACGAAATATACACTGCAAAATTACACAGACAAGCAACAGACAAAAAAGGCTCGTCGTTTCCACACGGTCACGCCCTTTTTTTCTTTTTTTCTTTTTTAAAACTTTCTTCTACTTAAAGTGATACTTGTGTAGTGTTTTAAGTGTAGTATCAATTAGTTACAACATCTGCTTCATTTCATTTACACAGAAAAACATAAATTCGACCATCACTTGACACGGGATAAAGTGTACTTCTATATTGAAAATTTTGTTTAACTTGTACATGATAATTTCTGATATTTCTTCAGATAATACTATTATTTATATCACCCAAGTAGCTGCTAATACAAGGTTTAGAATACATTTTTATGGAAATACATATTGTAGATATTATGGTGTGGAAGGTACACTCAAATGTCAATAGTATACCTCGCAATTTTTTGTTTAAAAATCTGGGTTTGCTCCGACTCAAATGAAAAATAGTTATGACTCAGTCCTAAAAGAGCGTTTTTCAACCTATATAATATAATCAAGTATATACGCAGAACGAAATGTATTTGTAGAGTTGTGTTTACTACTATTATTTTTAGTTATGTTACAGATAGGTACATATCATGGCACACGCAACCAGCTAAGTGGAAGATCAATGTAAATACGGTGTATAAAGATATGCTTTGAACCAAATATGTAAAAAATTTTTGATGTTTTTACTTATTTTGTATGAAACTGTTGTATATGAATATGTTAACAAATAAAAGAAGGGTCGACAAATGATACTATATTCTATGTGATTTAACTTTGCAATTGTAATAAGTTACTAAAATTATTTTTCGTTGTATCAGTATTTAACGCGCATAATATACTATTGTGCAACATTGTCGGTGCTTAGCAGTACTTTTCGTCACATAAGCACCATCACCAGCGGGGATATTTAGAACAACTGGTACTCGCTCTACATAGTACGATTAATCATATTTTTCATACAAGTAATGTAAATAAATAATCATAATGATAAAAAAATTTTCTGCAAACAAACGTATTTCCTTTTTTTATAAAGACATTAATCGTCATGTTACAAGCAGTATTAAATTGAATCGTGTATAACAAGTTGCATGTGGAGCGAATCCTCCATAGTTTTGTGGATACAGTGCTGGCATCCAATTCTAGCCCTGTGTATACGCTCTGTATGTTCTTAAATTACAACGGTTTAGTGATCATCAAGTCCTGTAAGTGTACTCAAGTTTTGGAAATGTACAAACTCACCTTTTTGACCACTTCTCTGATCGTCTTCTCTGGTTCATTGTCGGTTTTGGGTGCTTAGCCGTCCGAGTAAGTTACTCCACAAAAAAGATTTTATTTACAATATGCCCTTATATGCACTTGTGTTAATACTGAAATGAATTCGATACTAACACTGGGATTACAACTTGTCCATGCAGGGATGTCTTGGAATGTCCTTTCCGTAAAGACGAAATGATAATAAAAATATACTTGTAACAAAAGTGTACAAAATTACAAGAATCTTAAATCAACGCAAAAATAATGTTGGACTTAAAGAGTTGAAGTCGGAAACCTATAAAATTTGATACAAGAACTGCACTAGTCTTAAGCTTGAATTCCAAAACTTATAGGTAACTTTCGAGTTTCATAGAATATCGCAAAAGGCATCAGAGATTATATCTTTTGATACATTGTCACCTCACACATATACGCATATGTAATTAGCACGCACCAATAACTAGTAGTCAGGAGTAGGCATCAAATATTATATATTCAAAAATTATGATTCATTGTCACACCTTAAACTTTATCGTACTGCGATTTTTAATGCCAAAAAAGTCAAAGCTTATCACGAATGCCGAGTGGTGAGGACAAATTGTTAAATACAGATCTGCGTTCTCGCTTTATTTTACCTTGATCACCATGTTCAGAGGTTGAGAAATGCCCTAGATTCAACATCAACCGTTTACTCATGTGACATCTGCAAAATTTTTAGTCTCGCTCACTAGGTGCGTAATGTACTATTAATCCTAATATGTACTTGTTTCTTCATCCCTATTATTCAGCTTATACCAATTAAACATTTTTTGTAACCGTGAATTCATCGTTACCATATAAATGTTAAATTTCAATGATATAATTTTTGATGAAAAAAAAAAAAAAAAAAAAAAATTAATAAAAGATTTTTACCAATGTTGTTAAAATAAGTGAGTAATCACTTTCTATGGTCATAATAATTTCAAAAATTGTTTTTCAAGATGTACGTGTACGATGTTATCTGTGACGAGTTTTTTATTGCACCTAATGAAAATTTTACGATGCAGGGTCTTCCATGACCAACCAAAGTATGTATCATTGAGTAAAAGTGTTAGTCCATTTACCGTCAACGGAGTACGGGGAACAAATTTCTTAATAAATTCTCTAAAGTCATATTTTATAATCTTGTAAATGTAAAATATCGTTGCACTCAGTGCTGTAATATCACTAATGTAATTTACTCGAAACGGAAGTCGCTACAAAAAAAATGTGAAACTAATGCAATACGTATATTGTAGGTATATATGCATCCTGAATGATAGCCCTTTGTAACTGATTTAACAATGCAAAACTTGATCAATCCTCGGACCGTATTCAAGTTGCAAAGTTGTTTGGATGCTACTTGACTATAAATTTTTTGTTTTCCCAATGAAAAATCGTTTATACATGCACACAGATACATGTACGTTACAATACTGAAACAAGAATTTTAAATCTATTAATTTTATCATGATAAAACGTTATACAGTGTAATTAGACTTATCTGGGTTCATCCGGACGAGAAAAAGATACGAATAACCTAATTTTATTGCTTAAATTACGTGAATAAAATTTGTCGAAGTACCCTTGACCGATAACCATTGTGCCGAAATGATTTTGCCGAAAAACAATTTGCCGAAAATATGACACGTTTTTCGGCAAATTTTTTTTCGGCTTACTACTTTTCGGTTCATTTTGTTTTCTGCAAACTATATTCGGCAACAAGTTTTTTCGTTACTTTTATCACTCGGTAAATTCTAATTTCGGCACAACGCGAACCACTCGGACAATGAAATTAGTCAAAGATGAGCACATCTGGAAGTCTGAAATTTCAACGTGATAATTCCAGCGTCAAGGATAGTATAGATTCATGCTGATTAGATAAAGTTATTTCTGGGCTACGTGGTGATGGAAATTTATCTCTACATAATGTACACTGTGTCATTGCTCGAGAAAAGAATCAATGACATTGTACTCTTAAGAGGAAAAAGTTTCAAGGCGTTGCGTGTCTTTTGTTCATACGGAATACTGGAAAAGTTTCCTTGCTACATCTATGGGGTGAAAAACGCAACGGTACATTAACAGAAAATCGAGTCCTGTTGTATTTTTTTCTTTAAAAATCCCTTAAGCTACAAAATTTTTGAAAAAGTACTTCACGTACCTTCGTACAAGAGTTGCACGTGGGTCAGCCGTAAAATTTTTTCCTATCATATATAAACAGCGAATAACACGTGCAGCTGACGCCACCTCCAAGATCACCAAGCGCAAGGGCAGCGTCAACAAAAGTTTTTACTGCATTGTTCGGAGCTTTATGAAGTACATGTATGGATGGGCCATTCCTCGGGTACTTATACTTACAACTGCTGAGGTCAGGGGACATTTAGTCGTTTATGTAGGCGACGTGGTGTCTCCTCCCATCCCTTGTCCACTTTTACAAGACTATTTTTTTTTTCCTGACCACTACGAAATCTGTTGGTGCTGGTCCTCTGGTTAAGCATTAGCTTTGAGGTTATGTCTTGTTTTTTGATGCGTGTTATAGCGCTGACCTTTGGTATCTAGCAAATAGTTGTTGAAATGGATTTGATTCTCAAATGTATCACCTAGATTTTGGTTTTAAAATTTAGAAATGAGATGACACGATCTTTCCATTTAGTAGCCGAATGAACCTTATGATATGATAGTTTAAATGGAAAATGACAGAATTTGGATTATGAATAGCCACTATTCGAGGGAAAGAAACAACTTTGCATTTGTTTGTCACTTTTCTCTAATACTATTGTATGCATTTTATTTCTTTCACAACCCTAACAGTCACATATTAGTGTGTACCCCTTCAATCGCAAAACGTATTAAGATCTTTGTAATATTCTCAATTATCGGTACAACAGAACATATCGTATGAATCAAATATTTGGATTTACAATCAAAATACGAAACTCCTTTATCATCGAGCTCATCGAAAAGTCGATAATATAAAAAAAATTACCAGTTTTTCGTACAAAGCTTTCATGTAAAACGGTAAGCTCAATAAATTCAGAACTAACATTAATCGAAGATAAACGAGATGCCGTGTTACAAAACGAAACAGATACACCCCAACATCGTCGCATCTCAGACACGTACATCCATTCAATCAGCTGTATTGACACACCGTCTGTCTGCGCTTTCACCTAAAAAATACGCACGTATACGTACGATCTCTTTGTTTGTTCAGTCATGCAGTCACAAATCAGTCGGATAACAGAAGTTGCGTAAACAAAGCTTGCAGTTTGCGATTTTTCAAAATGCGACTCGATGTCATAAAACAAAGGTTTATCGGTGCTTTATTAAAGTTAAATTTTTTTTCTTTTGGCACAAGCCTCCGTGGCGCAATTGGCTAGCGCGTTCGGCTGTTAACCGAAAGGTTGGTGGTTCAAGCCCACCCGGGGGCGAATGCATATTTTTATTTTGGATGTACATTATTAAAAAACAATGATACCCTTAATATGCATGACCGTATCCCTTACTAAGTGAATCGATGGGGCGGTATGGTCATAGTAAAATTTTCCATTTCCAAAGGTCGAGAAAAATCAAGACTCTAAGTACATACGAGCCCAAGATTCTCGAAACAAGACCAAGAAAATGAGTCATCAGTCGAAAAACTATCGAGATCGAGACAAGACTCATGAGCTATAAATACTCAATAGCAATTGAGCACTTAAAGGATCTAAAGACTCCAAATAAAGACTTGGAGTTTTTCCCTTGAATTCCACGAATAAAAAAACACGTCAGTACCCACCAGTCTTAAAAAACATGCCCAAAAAAAGCCAACCCACTCCCGATGCGTTAAAAAAACACAAACGGGGGGGTCCCCTTCATTTTTTTCCCTAATGAAAACTCAGCAAGCCCAAAGCGAGCAATTAATCCCAACAATGTTTGCCGACCACTCTAATCAGAGACCGGCGCGGGACGACAGAAGGCGGAGAACGGCAAGGGAAGCCCGTACAGTGTATATGGTCGAGAACAGTTGGCGGCGACGGGCACCGATGGAGCCATCGATGGCTTCTGGTTAAACTTCCGCTTTTCAATGTGGTTTTATTCTCCCTCGCTTTCCTCAGTTTCCCCGCACGGCTCGCTTTCGGTTTTGTTGTTGTTCGGGAAAAACCGATTGAATTTCTCATGAAAAATGGTTGCCGAATCAGCGTCCAGGCAAAACTAGAAAACAATTTTCACTCGAGGAAGGAAAGAACACGGTACGCACAGGGGTAGAATTTCCCTCCTCGTGTATCCACGTACACACTCGGTAATATTTCATTTTGGGGCGGAAAGAGAAAGAGGCCTCCCCCGTTTTCACTCAACAGGTGCGACGAAACGGCACACGGAGGAGGGAAAATCTCGAGGGATCGCTTTGTAAGTGCAGAAGGGGATGAAAAGCGGGGGGGAGGGTGTGCTGCCACGCGGCACCGCGTTGCATAAGTGATGCAGCGTTAAAGTTCTCGCGGGAGCCGAACGGGACGAGTTACGGAGTTTCGAAGCTGTGCTTGCACGCGCGCGTGTATTTCGTGAGTTACAGCGTCTGTCTGTTTGAGCGATGTTGCGTTATTCATGCTGATTTGTCGGCACGGCGACGGAGTTGACGAGTACAGCTGCAGTTACTTCGGTTTGACTTGGGTCCACGTTGCCGAACGATTGTATCTTCGTTTTGACGAGTCTCTTCCCCGAGACGGTGATATTCTTCCCACAGCCGCGTTTTCTCGAGAATCAAACGAACGTTTGCTCCCTTTTGCGTCGCTTCGGCGGGTCCCGCGTATACGTAACCAACTGCGAGATTCTCGTGTTTGCGTATGTTCAGCTACCGTTTTGAAGGAACAACCGGTGCGTGTGGAATGTGAATTTCCCAAAATGTTTTATGGAGAGCTTGGTGGGCCCTCCTTTGACTGGTGGATACTCGATTTTGGGATTCCCCGGAATACAGGAGCTTCGAGGATAAGAATAGCTCTTTTTTCCAAATGCTTAAAGGATTTTAGATTTCATTGGCAATCGTGTGTAAAATTGTGAGTCTTGTTTAATCGTCTGACTTCATGGAATAGAATCTTTACATTGGTTTCAAAATTATTTGATCCGTCACTTGAACGTTTTCTCGTATTATAATTAAGTTACTAGATATTAATGAGATGTAGACAAAACTAGTCATCAGATAGCAATTTTTGTGAATGTTTTCAGCAGACTCCTTTATAATTTTGTCGAGGACTCCCAAATGGTTTTTTAGTGGACTAAGACCGAGTAGTCATCGAAAATTAAATATTTCCAAACAGTAGAAAATAATCCATCGAAAGAGAATCCTCCCACTTGGTATGCTCTAATGCACCCCAACGACGAAGACACCCGCTAAAGCTCGCCAAACACAAGGAGAGCTCGCACGCAACCCACACACGCGAGCCTTTCAGCGACTCCTTAATGAAGCCCATTCACGTGGTTATTATCACCCACCCCAAACGGCGCGCATAGGTATAATCGTCGCCTCCGCGCTTAATAATGCTCGCTTTCGAATTTCCTCTTCTCCTTCTTGTTGCCTATTTGCGTACATAGTCACGGAGCAGACGGAGAGGCTTCCGACATGTGTATGCGTATATGTGTGCGGGCACGGCGAATGGAAGAATTTTCGCGAGACTTGCCTTCTTGGGGGGGGTTAATTAGGTGGCATTAGGATTATAATTTCCCGGAATGGGAGGGCGATGTTGCTGCTTAATCGAACGATGTTATCGAGCGAATGTTGGTGTTTTTGAAAAGGAAGGCTGTGTATGTGTAAAAAATTTAATGGTTTTTTACCTGCAAAAATTTTGATTAATTTATATTTATTTCAAATGATTATAATATCATAACTTCAAAATTCCATTGCCCTCTTATCTAAACCTATAAGAAACCAAAGTGTTGTGAAATAAATTTTTGCTCATATAAGTTGAAAAGTTCTTCAAGTGATTGTAATATCAAAAGTTTGGGAACTGTCCTCGATAGTGATCAAAAAATAATTTAACTTTGGAAACATTAACCTACGTTATCCTGCTTGATCAATGGAAGAATAAACATTCTGCGTTATTATGCTGAAAATTTTCTAAGAATTAGAAATTTTTACCCTCTTCTTTTACAAATTTTTATAAAATTTTTTATTCAAATTACAATAGTTTTTCCATCTTTAATATGTAACCAATTGGATAAGTCATTTTTATTGTATTAAGAGGTGTTGGTTCAATTGATGCTAAGCTCGTGTTTTAGTGTGAAAGGGGTAAATTCTTATCCTTTGCCACACATACTTATCAATTGTCGACATCTTCACTGCGACACACAAAGTACACGCTAAGTTAGTAACGATCGGATGAACTACCAAACGTCAAAGTACTACGAGCTCTTTCCCCTCGAATCCCATCCATATAAATATTATATAACTCATTCATGAATAACAATAAAAAAAAAAAAACAGGCGTATATTCGAAATACGTAAGCGCACATTCACAAAAAACCACCAACAGTATGTTCCTTTTTCGTCGAAAGCTCGCAGCATCGACAACAGCCGTCTCCATGACACCGCAGAAATATCACCGTCGCTTACAACGCCCTTACACCCCCGCGCGCTCGGTGAAACTATACAAGATACTCACATGTACGTATATATTTAGGCGTTTGAAAGCCGCGATGACAAGCCGAGAACGTTACACACAGACGGTAATGCCTCCACACACGCGGCACGTATACGTAGTCGTCTGACGCGATTCCTGGGGTAGTTGGCGCGTTATCTCGGCTTTTGACTTTCGTCGAAGCCAACACTTGCGCACGTCTACGCATTGTCTTGGCGGTGCCGGAAATTCGGCATTTGACGCGAGACTTGAGCTTCAGCGAAGGGGTGTATTTGCAGTTGTCGAAGACCGAGGACGTTTAAGCCACCCCCGCCTCAGGAAAGTCTCAGCGCGTGTATGAATTAATTAAGCGGAGTGCTCGCGGCTGCCTGGAGATATATACGTGTGTGCACATTGCTGTAAATGTACACTCACAAGGGATGAGGAGTCGCGTTTAATTTCGAAGCGAGCTCGGGCTTTGGAGGGAACTTTTTTTTTTTTTTTTTTTTTTTTTGCGAATGACGTTCTCGCGAGTACGTGCCAACTCGATCCGGATACAGAAAATGTGCTCCAGAGACGATTAATTGACTCCCCGGGTACATTTTTTTTTTTTTGCCCAGAGACCGAGGAAAAGTGCATACCGGTCGCAGCGCGACGACGACAGGGCGATAAGTGAGTTGATGAATGTACTCCGCTGCTGTGTGCACTGTCTACATGGAGTGCAGCTTGAATATTCAAAAGGAGGAGGAAGACAATCATTAGCGCGGGGGGGGGGTGGGAAAAAAACGCATTAACTGGCCGTGGGGGGTTGAAGAAGTTTTTGCATCCATAAGGCCCGGGTGGGTGGGGGGTGCATTAAACTCTCGTTGCTTCCTTTCTCGGGGCAAAAGGAGTAGTTGGAGGTGGCGCGTAAGTTGAGGAAAGTTGGCCGAACAAGTGGTTAAGGGTGGAGGGCAAACAAAAAAAAACAAACAAAACAAACACGGAAGGAAAAGGGTCGAGTGATGTAATGGGGGAGACCGGGGGAGGGGTTCGCAAGGAGGGGTCTTTGAGAAATTTCGCTTATTTGCGCGGATCTTTCGGCGTAGCTGGTGTTTGTTTTTCAATGGAGTCTCGGTCGATGATCTTTAAGGTGTTTTGTATAGAAACGTCTTCGGGTGTTAAATACATCAAATTTTAACATTTTATTGACTGGATGGACTGGTGAAAAGAATCATTTATGGTTGATTCGTGTGTTAGTAACGTTGGAATCTTTAGTTTGAGGAGCAAACAAAAAAAAAATTTGCATGTCACCTTTCACAATTTTCTTAGGAGCAATCAAAGAATTATGCGTAATAATGAGAAATTTGTACAAAAAAAAAGGAAGAACCTTGAATTTAGACTCATAAAAAGGAAGTATGATGGTCATTTAAACATTTTTCAGATCTCAACCCTGCAAGCTCTTTCAAGGTTTTTATTATGTGTACATCATCCAACAAATTAATGAAGCTAAAACTGAACAAAGTAACACTTCCTACTTTTGAATTTCAAACATAGAAATTGTCAAATAACAATACTTTAGCAAAAAAAAACCTTAAACCATATCATCACGATTTTAGTAATTGTTTTGACGTTCTACTGTAAATTTAGACTTGACCAAACAAACAAAAAATTTTCAAGCTGCTAGTTTATAACTCTGATGGTTGCTCTAAGGATAAACTTTAATATTTACCACAGCAAATAAATAAATAACTGATTTAGAAATCAGGTTATTATCTACTTTGTATTTAAAGACATGGTCAAACTTCAAAATATTTACCAGGGTTTTAGAAGGTGTTTTTACGTAAAAACAAGTTTTTGGCACCAAATCGTTAATATAAAGATATATTGTATTCTGTGTTGGACGTGTAGAAAATTCCTGAACAACTTTTATGACAATTAAGGATCTTTTCTACCATAGCATATTATGATTATTTTTTCTAACGAGTATCACCAGCTGTAAATTAGATGAATGGGTTAATTATACATTGATAATAATGTTTTTCTCTCCTATGACCAATTTTTAATATAAAAAAATCACCATTTTTCAAATAATGTACGACACTAAAAGTTAAAAAATAACAATAACGATAAAAACATATAGAAATCAAAGACTTTGTTCGAATACTTTATCACCGTAAATCTCAAATCTTACAAATTAATTCCCATTACTAAGAAACAAACAACGCAGTTCCTCCGCCAGAATTTGTATTAGCTCCTCCTTCAACCCTCGCTCAAAACGACCCAATCGATGGTACATCCACCGCGAATCCTCTTAATTACAGGCAAAGAGAGAGAGAACAGAAGCTCAACTCCACTGGATTCCGGAAAGGCTCTTGACGCGCCCAAGGAAATAGTTATCCTTGCGGTGGCCGCCGGAGCAAGAGGGTCCGACATTGTTCGTTTAAAAGCTCGTGGGTCCTTGTGCGCCGAACAACAACAATCCCCCGCTATACCGCGAATAATGAATTTAATTAGGAAGCCGTGGAAATTCCAGCCGTGCTTTTGACGCTTCGATCCGTCCGTTTGTTTGCTCGTCCCTCCACCTTTGTTTCTTCGCGCGACCGATAATTGACTTTGGTCTCGATTCCCGTCGTTGACTCATTATCCCGTAATTTTTACCTTCGCGATGACAAAAAGGACATTTGACTCCTTGCGAGAAAAAAAAAAAAAAGGTAGCCCATAACAAGGTGGAGAACAACGCCCAAGGAAGGGGCTTAGGTTCGGCTGAAATCGACTGCGAACAATCGAGAAAGAGGAGCCCATTGAACGTAGTTTCACCGCTGTAAGACTGGCTTTCTCCGTTGCGTTGTTTCCGACGATAGTTGGGCGTTGTCATTAACGGAGGGAGTGCCTCGACGATAATGATGATGACGTTGCCAATGTTTTGCGAAAGCAGTAAGTATGATCATATTGTTATTGCTACGAGTAACTTTTTCAGAAAAAAAAGATGCGCCCCGTGAATCTCGGTTAATTTGCGTGAAGGGACACTTTTCACCTTTGCCGCGAAAACGAGGGAAGTAAAAAGTGTCGAGCCAAACAAAGCCATATATACACACCGAAGCTAAAGTCGGTCGGTTTAATGAACGAATCTTTCCTCCTTCTCACTCGGAAATATGGAGAAGAAAGAAAAAAAGTACGGTCTAATGAATGTATAACTTGCCGTCTTAATTTCACGTACAACGAGCTGGAGCGAGGAAAAAGTTGGACACTCCGGTGAAACAAGAAAGAAAGAAAAAAAAAAAATGTGCCAAATTAGGTCTCACACCAATTTGTTATAAAGTATCCGGGGAAGTGTGTAGTTGATTTTTTCCTTTGGTCAGTCCTAATTTGTTTCATTTCACCAAAACGGAAAATCGACCGAAAACCACACCGTCACCGAGTGAATCTCTGCTAGTCCCAGAAACTGGAGACTAGACGTAGCGGTGGATGGGCGTGGACATGTAACGTAGACGTGACACCAAGCCGCCGATTCAGCAGCAGCTAGAGAAAGAGGCGCGGGGGGGTGGGTGGTGGTGGGAAATCGAGTAGGTGTCTCGTTATTACGAGGTGGCGGCAGAGGCTCTGGACAGCTTTGCTCTAGGCTCGTCGCTCCACGTTGAAGAGTCATTAGCAACGTCCGACACCTATACTCCTCCGTGGCGGACCCTCGGGCTTGTGTACAGAGGTGGCGTCGACTCGTTCGCTGCGCGAGAGCTTCCGGCACTTGGACGGGCTCGGGTGTGGTGTTTCGTTATTCTTTTCTCTTCTACACCCTCGGACGCGGAGCTTTATTGTTTGGGCATTATTATCGAGGTCCCGCACAAGAGGAAGAAGAAAAAAACATCCTCCCTAGCAACAGTAAAACGAAAAAAAAAAAAAGAGGAAGCAGAGGCATTCAAAAAATTTCGCTCGGTGACAGAAGCTGGACAACAAAAAAAGAGCGGAAAAAAGAGAGGTGGGGTGCGAATCACGTACAGTAACGCAAGGAAGCGTCCCTCGTTGTTCCCCGTGTCGACTTTTTTACGCCCCGACAAAGGAGCCTGGAATTTCTGGCGGTGACAAAAAAAATTGCACAACTTTTAGGTGCGCTGTCTTTACAGTGATTCTCAGCAGTATGGTTCTCTTGTTTGAAGTAATAGTTCAAACATTGACGGTTTAACTATGTATCACCACTGAAGTAATACCTAAAACTGAAAAATTCCGTATCGACTCGATAAACTTGTTTGGATTAGAATTTTATACAGTATCAGACACTTTGGACTCAAAGCATCATTATTACATCATAATTTGTAATTACTGAAAGAGAAATACTGTTAACAATCATGGCAACAGGTATTACTTTGTTATTAAATTTCCTTTTTTTCTCCATGTATGAAGCTAAAATCTCTAAATTTTGGAGTTTTTGTTTTTATTTATAAATGAGGCTATAAATCAACAAATGTATACTCAAGCAAAAACCAACCTGTAAAGATTTTAATCAACTTCTCCCTGTTACTTTCATTGAAATTTCATCTTGATGATACAAACCATGTAAGTTAAAAAAAAATCTTTCTCATTTATTTTTGTAAAACAAAAATTTATCAACCCAACAATTCGACGAGATAAATCTCCTTGACGACAAATCATCTGTAAAAAAACTACCCTGGAAAGGAGCAGTGCATCGAAGCCTTCACAGAATGATGGACTAATCAGTGCTCGGCAAGTTAATATTCATCCCTGCCGTCAAAGGTAGCATATAAATACACACGACTCCCCTACCTCAGTCTTTTTTTCTTTTTTTTTTTTTTTATCACACGAGCCATCGCAATATCATCGCTGAATAAACATGACATTATTAAGCGCCCAACTGGCAGACAGTTTGGACACTATACATGTGCGTCCGGCTGAATTAACATACAAATTGAGCGCGGGCCTATACACATTTTACAGTGTGTATACACGCGAGAGAGCGCACGTGCTTTTTGGGGCTGAAAAGAGGGAGCCGACTGGACATCTCTATTTTCTCGATAAAGCGCCTGGTTATGATGTCACTTTATTTCAGTTCCTTTTTTTATTTTTTCTTTTTCATTTTCAATCGTCTTGATCTCCTGACGATTCGTTGACCCGAAAATCCATAGCAATTATTTTGCACGAAACCAATGTAAGCGATTCGAAGTGAATTTTTATTTTCAAAGATATATTTGTGAATAAAGATTTAACCTCTGCATCCAAAATACATAAAAACAACATTAATTCAATCAAACCCCGGAGAAAAGGAAAAGTCACTTCATTAGCTTCTCCGTCCATTCAGCATCACACGGGAAAACTCGCGTCATGGCCGTGTACACGCGAAAGCTCGGAACGTCGAGCTTTCACTTCCTTCGGGCGCTGGGAGCCCATTTACGGGCTGACTAAAATTAATTTCATTAACCCCATTGTGCGCGCCGCCAGCCGGCTGTTGTCGTCAAATAAAATGCACACACACACACACACAGGTCCGGGAGAGCCAGGAGTGGCCTGGAAAAAGAGCCATTAGCCCAAAGTGACCGACATCAGCGCCTTTCGGAATCGCAAGCTCTATATATATATATCCATACCACGACTGCCCCGGCGAGCACTGACCCTCCCTCTCGTATAATGCTTTTAAAAGAGAGAAATGACACGGGAGATTTATAAGGGGGTCTGCTGATGCTGTGAAAGCTGCGGTAGGTGGTATACTTTTTTTAGAACGACTTTTGTTCCCTTCGAGGGGACGGAGGGGTTTGTTGTTTGACGATCTTTACGGGAAATGCCTCGTTGGGATTGCGCGGAAAGTGAATTTTTAGTTATTGCGGTATACTGTTTTCTAAGACGTGTACCTTTTTCTTACGTTTATAATCAAACTTTACTATCTTCCTATATTTATATGTGCCTATAAGTAAGTTGCCAATGATGTGAAAATCTCGCTTGTCAGCTGTAATAATCGAGGGTCTGGAAATCTACTTCGTATTATTGAACAAACAATATAAATATGATTTATGCATAAAAGTCTTAGATATTTTCAAAAAAGTAGTTCTTTTAACAAAACAGTTGTCATAGTATAGAGGACAATCTGTTGTATAATTTATAATTAATGCTCCAAAACACATTATGATATGCGTTTTAGTTCAAATTGATTAAAAAAACAGTTGCCATTTGTTGGATTCACTACCTTGAATTTTGTTAGTCCTGACCCTTGAATTGTAGTCAATGATCTTAAGGGGATTATTAAAGTACAGTAATCCTTACAAGTTTTTAGTTTATAGACAGTCTCGTACGCAGTATTTAGTCTGATGTACCTACGTAGCGTTAAAAAAAAAAAAATTATTACAAGTCCGTAAATTAGAAGTTGACATTAACATTTTATTTGAACATGTCCCACTACAAGGATATATACAAATAATATTAGGAATTACCATTAAGTCGATTAATATCTTTGAAATAATAAGGCTAGGCTTCCTCAAATTTGGCTTTAACCATATAGTCGTGAAAACAAGTAAATAATAAAAAAAAAAAATGTAAACATCTCAAGACAAATGTCTTTTTTCCATTATAGTTTAGAACAACAATTTTTTTCATTAATACCCATACTTGAATAGTAATGAATATCTTGCAAGCCCTATTATTCCGATAAAGAGATATTTGTAATTATAGAATATAATTTCGGAGGGTAAAAAAAGTAACATCCATCAGGCGCATCAAAATCTACGGAGACACGTGCAATGAAAGAGAAAAAAAAAAAAAAAAGAGGAAAATAGACGCGCTCGGGAGGCGCATTGTAGATAAAAACAAAAAGGGAAAAAAGACTAGACCAGATCCCTCGACACGTCGCATACAAATGATGAATTACGGATATCGATTTTAGCGCCGCGCGGTAGCATCTGTGCTTTCACGAGAGATAGATAGATGGGGGAGAGAGAGAGAGAGAGAGAGGGAAAAAAAAGAGGGACAAGGAAACACGAGAATTAGATCGCGAGGGGTGACAGTACGCGGCGCGCGGCACGATGAATCGTTTTGTTCGCAGGGTCGGGTTGTTTACGAGCACGAAAATGATTTTACGGGCTACGTCGGCGAGTTATTGAGGTTTTCATGAAGAAATTAAGCTTGTCTTTATTTATCATCCCTTTCAATTAGTTCATAATTTTTTCATAAATAACAAGTTACAAGGATGCGTTTAATGGTATGAAATAAATATGGCACTCACAAAAAAATGTGTTTGACTCTCATCAACTTCACAGTTAATTTTATCATTTCAAAACGTATGGATTAGAGCGAGAAATTTAATTTTTAAAGGGGTATAAAATAAAAGTTTTCGTTAATGCAACAGAATAGGAAAGCTCATACTTACTCTAAATTTGTTCTAGAAGGTCCGTATACTAACTTTTAAGTTTCGTCCAAAATATTGATGATTCACAGGATTGTGTATTATTTTGAAACTTCAGTAAAACCTTTTAAAAGAGACATCGGAAATCTACTTACTTCTGACGATTGTAAGCTCCTTGTATAAGTAACTCTAAATAATTCAAATGACTATCTAACTTCCAAAAACTTTGAAAGACATTATTTCATACACTGAGTGACCCAATTCCTTGAATAAAAAAAAAAAATGTCTTCATTTTTATTCTGCAAAATAACTTTTTTTCCATTAAAAAAAAATGTTTTTTAAAACTACATGAAAAATTCACAAGTAAAAAAAAAAAAATTATTTAATTTGATGAAATACATCTTAAAATAAGCTAAAATTTTGTTATTTCAAAGAAGATATTTAATAAAATAAACTGAAAGAAATATTCTTTGATTCAAAGAATTGAGTTACTCAATGCATCAACCTAGTGAATAGTCATTATAACTCTTTGATTTTCCAGAGACTGATCATATTATTTAATACACAACGAATAGTTATAAATCACGCAAACATACCTTTGTTGATTCATTTAGAAAGACCCTAACCGAAAAAGTGGTTCCTATTGGTTTATATGAGCAAACCCTTTTTTAAATGTGGTTCAGAAAGAGCGAAGGTATTATTTCACTTGATAGTTTGAACAATGCCTGGATATTGTGATTATCATATATAGGTACAAACAGGTAGAGAAATCGGTCAAAGGCAGCCTTATCACTGGTCAAAAATACTTGTACATTTCAATTACCACATACACCTCGTTATGCTTAATGGATTGTGCCCCAGGCGCTTGCACGCCTCTACCGATTTGAGGTCCACTGCTCGGGTGGGCCGCTGTAGTGAACAACACGCTCTCGTACAAAGAAGAAACAATCAAGACCAAGAAGAACAAAGACCCAAACGAGATGGGGAAGAAGAGCAACGAAGACGCGGTGATTATCGTCACCATGGACGCCAACAAGTTTGCCGCCGACTTCCACAAGGTGCGTTAACGTATATCCAATCGACATTCGCGGTGCAAGGCGCGTATCTTTGCCTATTTTGAGGAGGTTTGACGTAAAAAATGGGTGTGCTATCTGTATAGTGTCTAGTCGACACGAGCTCGGGGACGTGCGTGGTATCAGCCGCGAGCGCGTACATGGTGCTGGCAATGGCCGCTTGCGGGGCCGACGGATCCACGGCTCGGGAGATGCGCGAGGCTCTGCACCTGCCTGACGACCTCGCTCGGACCTTCCGGGGATTCCAGGAATTTGTCGATACAATCAATGTGAGTTGGTTACTGCTTTTGCGTCGCTGTTGGACTCGAGTGCGCTTTGAAAGATAACAATAGGCGACTTGGGTGGGAAATGGCTCTGGGAATTCGGTACATGCGCTGCATCGGCTGTTTCCACATCGTACTACATCTGTTTTTAATTGCTTAGTCTACAGTCAATACATTAGTTTATTACCTTTTTTCTATACTTGCCTACATTTTTTAATCCAACTTGTAATTCTTTACTTGTTTTTAAAACAAATAGAAAAAAATTAATCTCGTCTTTTGTTGAAGATTAAACTTATCTATAGGTAAAAAGGACACTTTTACAACAATTTGTTGAGCTGAGCTGAAAGAACTCAATGATATTAAATGTACTATTGTTACGAGATTTTAAATTGAATTTTGATGATAGATTTCGTAACTTTTTTTTCTTTTTTATGTACGTCATTCATATTTTTAAATGAAAAGTTATAGACTAGAGTATGTGTCGTGAGAATAATAGAGCCACAACAAAGCCTCGTTTAAACAGTTCATTAGGTTTTACTAATGCAAGTTATATAAATTCACAAAGGACAAAGTGATGAAAAATGACAACGTGAATATTTTTAGTGATGCTTTCAGTACTTTCCATTATGTCGTACCACTATTTTTATTGCTTCAAAGTTACGAGGTATTCAATGGTGTTGGTGTGTTATATCTTAATTGTAGCAAAATGTTAAGTGTAGAATGAATTATTTAATTTTAACAGGGTACACCAAAAGTCACCCTTAACGTTGCCAACAAGATCTTTGCCACTTACAAAGTCAAAAAGTCTTTCAAGAAAATCACTGGCACGTATTTTCGAGAAGAGAGCGAAGAATTAGACTTAAAGAGCTGTGCCAAGTCCGCGAAGAAAGTCAACGATTGGTGCAAAAAGAAAACAAAAGGACAAATTCAGAAGATGGTTAACTCAGGTCTGCAAGTGTTTAAAAATAACTGGCGAAAGTAGTTTGGTCCGAAGTTTTCTCAAAATGTTCTTTCGAAATCCCTTAGATGACATGGCCGGACCTTACAAAATAATGCTTCTGAACGCTGTTTATTTTAGAGGTGACTGGAAACACAAATTCGATCCAAAATTAACGAAACAAGATGCTTTCCACCTCGATAAAACGAGCACCGTTCAAGTTCCCATGATGCGTACAACGGGGAGCTTTTATTTTGCGGAATTAAACGAAGTCGATGCCAAAGTTGTTGCTCTGCCGTACGTGGTAAATATATTGGCCATTTATTGAGTTTGACCGAATTCTACAGAAAATACGTTGAGATAACCGTTGACTTGTTTCAGAATGACGATTTGTACATGGTGCTCATAGTGCCCAACGAGATCGATGGTTTGGCTGAAATTGAGAAAAATCTTGATAAAATCAAACTGGAGCATCGGAATTTCGAACACGGTCGGAGCGTGGACCTATCGTTGCCAAAGTTCGAGATCACGTCGGTGCATGATTTAAAATTTTACTTGGTCAAGGTGTGACATTGGCGTTTGATGGTTTTACGATTCAGCACCGAATGTAACTAAGTTTATTTTTTCTTACGGTTACACGTTTATTATTTACAGCTAGGAATGAAGGAGGTGTTTGAAAAGGGGGCAAGTTTCAAAGGGATCTGTGATAACAATGTTTGCGCTTCCTTGGCGATGCAAAAAGTTTTTATCAAAGTTGATGAAGGAGACAGTGGAAAAGAAGTAGTTTCAAGTAAGACAAAACATTTTTATGGATTTACGAGATGTTCTTTCACTATTTTATTTATCTTTTTTTATCATTGATTGATCATTTTGAGAAAAAAAGAGCTTTTTTTAATGATATCTCCCTAACTTTTCGTGAAAAACTTTATTTCTACGTTATTTATAAGTACACGTGGTATGTATCTTTGAAAATTTGAAATGGTTTTTCAAGTTGAAATCTGATAGACTATTAAAAAATAATTGATATCAAAAGAAACGTAATGTTATGTTTTTCTGATCATATAATACAGCTAAATCTTTGGTAATAAAAAAAAATCTTAAATTAAATCATTCAATAAACTTCAACAAATAAATTATTTAAAAAAACTAAAGTATACTGTGAGTATATTCATGATATCACATTCTTATACACAAAGCTCATAATAATTGCTTTGTCATGAAACTGATTTTGTTATTCTTTTTTACCTTATTTTTGCTTCGCTAATATCAACATAAAAAATAGTTAGCACCCTTAATATTATTGCAGGAAACAAATCTAAAATCGACTCGATGACACCAGATCCAATAGCATTCAAAGTGGATAGACCTTTTTTGTTTGAAATCGTTGACGTCAAAAGAAAAATTACCCTGTTCTTTGCACGAGTCGTTCGTTAAACCTCATGATTGCGATTAGAAATTTTGCGAACTATACATTGTACTTTACACTGTTCATATACTTTAACTAATGTTAAGCACAAACAGGTTGAGAAATGAAAATAGAAAAAAAGCTACTGTAGTTATCTGAAAAACTAACTTGTGTTGCGTAAATCACTAGTTGCTGGTTAAAATATTATGTCTCTTAATTATTTTAGTTTTGGTAATAATATTAACTTGTAATTTATCAAGGTATGAGTAATGATGTATATGAAGTCAACGATTGATGTATTAAAAAAAATACTTATCAACTCTATTGATTACTCAAAATAAAAAAATGCTGTTTTCCAAAAACTTGTTAATAATTTCGCCTGTTTTGTAAAATGTTGGATAAAAGGTTGAATAATGACGACATTACTGAGTAACAAACAGAAATTAACGGAAAGAAAGTATGATTTCTGATGATGTGATTAGTTATACAGCTACGGAAACTGTGAACTTAGAATTTTAATAATTTTGGTGATTGATGTAAATTTTCTTAGATAAAAATTGCAAGTCCTCAACATAGAAATAATAAAAATAATAAAAAACCCTCGATATTTTGTACTATTAACTTAATAAAAAACAGTAATGCGTTAATATAGAGTAAATTGAAGAAGACCAATAAATACAACAGATTATATTTTTGATGTACTCACAAAGATTTTAGAGATAGACTAGTAAGAAAACCCTACGCTCTTTATTTTTTATTGGAAATTTTCAGTCACTACTACATAAATCATTAGATTTTACTTGAATTTCCCAAAATTAAAATACTATTGGACATGATCGTGGTAGTTCACTGTAAACATCAATTTCCATATTAGTTTCAGGAATCTAAAGTCTATAAACTGTGTTGAGTATGTAAAATATAACAAAATAAAAACAGATCATAATAATATCAGAAGAAAATTTATAAAAAAAATAAATAAATGAACGATCATGTAAATTGAAAAAAAGAGACCTGTACCCACACTGGTATGTATACATGGGATCAAATAATACGGATGACTGAATGTGACGGGTTATTATCATCCTGGGGGACCTGCAGCAAGTATGATTGCACTTTCGAGCGATATATCTCCTCCGAGTACTGATTTCGCGAGCCAGAGGAGAAAATCGGATTCATCATCTGGGAATCGAGGGAATCATGTCGAAAGCCGGCCCTAGGAGAGTCGTGGATGATTTTATTCATAAGCTTTGGGAGAAAGATGTTTTTTGATTGGCTTATTTTGTGCTGGCATCGAGAGCCAATGGTTATGGGTGGTATTTTTGATGGATATCGATATGGTAATTGAATCACAGTTTCATTGCCTACTGATTAACCGAGCAAATAAAAACTTATTTTTGTCCAACCTTGCATGTAACAATAACAAGTATGGACCTTGTATTTTCAAAGGAAATATTTTGTTTTAGGATTTACACTTTAAACTAAGTGTCGTTTAATATTTTATTGAAGATTTTTTACGTCAACAAATATTTGAAAAATTTAATTTTGTAATTATTAAAGAAATTTTACACGTGATACTTTGAATATGAGTGAAATTTTTTAATAATTAAGCAAGAAGTACATGATACCACTCGATAATAAAAAAGAGTAAAAAATTTATAGTCATCGGCATGATTGATTTTCCTACTTAATAACCGTGAAAATATCACTTTTCCCGGCACAATCGCATTCCGCTGGCGAGAAAATTATCCCGCACCAGCTGTGTCATCCCAAACCCAAAAGACTCCACTCTCGTTACCCTCTGTGAATTAGGAGGAGCTTCCCCTTTCCGTTTATGAAAAAAAGAGAGTGTCAGAGAGCGCACTCGACATTTTCCCTTGTCGATTTGAACGAGTTAATGGACCGCCCGGAAGCTCACTGCTCTTCGCGCGGCTTCAAAGGTATTTCCCTCTTTGCACGCATGAAATGAGACCGGCTTGTCCGTGGAATGGCAGTATTTTCCTTCTAAAAGATTTTTCTGTCGAGTTTCCTTTTCCGCCTCTGTGGACTGTCAAGAACATGAACTGCGTATCAGAACTGTTTATCAAAGGAATTGAAAAAATTTAAACATGTTTTTTTACTTTTTTACTTTTTTTTCAACAAAAAATAGTCAGGGTGATGTCAAACTTTATATAATTAATAACAATATTTCTTTTTTAGTTAGTATTAGGGGCACTGCTTCTTTTTTGCTACCTATAAGTGGGAGAATTACTTACCTGAAAATATATTATGAAAATGTCTGATCTCAAAAATTTTATCTAAAAACGTATCTCAAAAAGTATCACATTTTGATATTTATTTTTTTAAACGTTTTTTAAAAACGCACAATTTTTATTTTTGCTAGAATCGTACTAAAAATTTGGAGTTCTACGATACACTGTATGAAAAAATAGAAAAATTCAATATGAGTATAAAACCACAAACACTACTTTCCTTTCTCACAATTGTCAATTTATATAGAAAGCTTCCCATAGAGATCGCTGTTCAAAAATTTTTATACAATTTTTATCTTCATTTCATTCGTTTTTATCTTTGTATCAGTATTTTCTATGTCTGTGCATTAATATATCAGCTGTATGCGTCCAAATTCCAATCGCACCTACTACCAACTCTCTAATTTTGTAAAGAGCTTCACTCGATTGAGTAAATAAATCAAGTGAAGTAAAATAATACACGTTCGAAACGACACTATTTTTTTCAAGATACTTTCTTCCATTCGGGTATATTTTATCAATGAGAAAAAAAAGGTACTGATATTACACCTCAGTCCTAATTACAAAACTCAATCAGCAAAAGAAGCCCATCAGCCCGTCTAAAAAAATTCACGAAAATCCTCTTACAGCAAGAATCGCGATAAGGAAGAAAAAAAAAATCTCAGGTCCCCCCCCCCCCCCGAAAAAAGGAGCCAAGGATAAATGATATAAAAGAGAAAAAGGAGACTCGTTACGCTAAACCCAAACGTCTCCGGAGCTCTTAATTATTTCCATTGGTTCGATCGCAGAAACGTCTGCCGAATTGAATCTCTAAATTGCTGAAAAGATACCGTTTCTTTCTCCTCCGCGTTTAAGCTCGTTTATTTTAGCTTCGAGATTCGCCCCGTGATCATTTGTCCGGAGCCTCTTTTTCCGTCCTTTCTTCGAGAGCGTTTCGATTTTATTTTGCAGGGGAATTTTCTTTCCATCAGCGGAGCCTAGATAGCGTTCATTTAGTTTTTTTTTTTTTCTTTTTCATAGCAGAGACAATTCTATTATGCAGATGAGGCACAATTGAAAATAAAAGATTATTTTCAGTCTTTTCATTCAGAAATCATCGTACCACGTCAGCTTTAACATCCACACAAAGTAAAAGATAACCACGTTCGTTTCGGGTTGAAGATAAATGTATGTATCAGATACGGCACGCAACAATATTACAAACGCTAAAAGAAAAAAAAATTTGGTAACCGTGATACATCATTTGCGGGTATATCGCGGTCTGGGTGGGATTCGCAGAGTATCCATTGCGATTTCTCGAAACCATAAATTGATTTTATTAAAAAATAATCATGGAAGCTAGTGATGATCGAGTTATTATTTTTCGTTTCATTAAAACGAACTTCACACGTGTACGGATAGTAAGTTGTGGGATGAAAATTAAATTTGTACGTTTCGAAATGTTTTGCATAAAAGAATCTCACTGATTACAGTATTTGATGAAAGATAAAATGACGTACCCTTTGGCTGTTGGTACAACGTGTGCGAGTTGATTAACCCACGCAGATATTTTGTTCGAGAATCAAAAACACATTCAGCTGGAATATATCTCGTTGATTTTAATCTCATTTAAAAATTACTGAGCGCATTGTTACGGAATGATGTATACAATTACATGCAAACGTAATTTCTGAATTTGAAGTACTTGGTGATAAGTATACAACTTTTTCAAAAAAGTGCATATGTATACACTGCAAAAAAGTGAATTTACACTATTTAAACAGGTGATTTCATTATTTCAAAGTTGTATACTTATAACTTATTTGAATTAGTGACTATTCACTGTGAAACAGTGGATTTCACTGCGAAACAGTGAATATTCGTTATTTCTATTAAGTTAACGTTTCACTATTTACATTCGTTGGTAAACTTATTGCTGGAATTACTCGAAACAATGTGTATAGGTTGTACAATTATCTTTTTTTGGATCAAGATCGTTTGTTTCATCACTGATAAATATTTAGAATTGAAATTTATATCGACTTGGTAATAAACGATCCTAATTTTTCACTACTTCGTTAGAAGAAATCTTGTTCACTTGGGCAAGTCGTGAAATTATCACTATTTTAAATTTAGGGAGTAAAGTTAACATTAATTAAATATTAATATTAACAACAATAGAGTGTAACACGTAAATGCACAGGAAGTCTTTTTCATAATGTTGAAATGATTCTATATTCTCAACTTGATTTTAGGATCATTGCCGATCCATAATAAAATAACAGAGTTGATATTTATCAGCTAAAAAATGGATAAAAATAAGTTCAAGTAATTCTTAGGCCAAAAATAAAGTTAAAACTATTACAATCATCAAACGATCTGAAGTTCTTGAATGAGTTTCGAAAGTCAGTTCCCTAAAACAAAAGCTTCGGTAACTTCTATGAATTGTAGTGCTATAAACGATGCAAAAACTGGTGAAAAACTGCAGAGACACAATCAAATCCGTTTCTCGGATTAGTAAGCCTTCGGGCACGCGAAAACTCCCGAAATCCAATTCCACAGACACGTAAGTATTACGAGCCCTTGGCTCCGAATTTCTCGCCTATGCGAGTCAAAAGCCACGTACATGTCAGCAGACACGTGCCGCGTCGCCCTCTCGATTTTCCAGGCGCACACACTGCCGATTAATATTTAACTCGCGCCCGCGCGGAGCTGGGCTTAGGGCTGATTCCGCATGCCTGGCGTGTTGGAGCTACTTTGGCATTCCAAGGAGTGCGCGGGGGACCGAGCGCGCGAGTCTTGTCGCCGACGACGAAGCGCGAGCGCTAATCATTTTTATTGATTGACGCGTCGCGCGCGGAGGTGGGTCTTTGGTGAGGAGTTCATTGCAGACGGTGGGGTAGCGTGTTTTTTTAAGGTTCCTCCTTCGTGGGTACTTTTTCTCAAACTTTTTAGGCTCAGTTTCAGCAGTACTTTCTTTTTCGTATACATTTCCATTGCAAACATTTAATGGAGGACTGACAGAGAACGGGATACTTTTGTTGATTCTTAATTCAGTAAATAAGCCGGAAAAAACTGTAGTATGTAGAAAAATGAGAAAACACAACCGATTTGAATGGGACCTTTTGCATTGCGTTCCCAGAACCTTCAGGAACATTCATCACCCTTAACCCCGAGAAACTATTTTGGAGGCTGAAAATCAATTTTACGAAATTCTTACCAAGTCAGTTTTTTGGGGTGCCTACAGGGGGTTGAAACTACTCTAGTTTTTTAAATTCTTATTTGCCAGAATAGGTTAAGGGTGATGAATGTTCCTGAAGGTTCTAGGAACAATGCAAAAGATCCCATACAAATCGGTTGTGTTTTCCCATTTTTCTACCGTTTTCGGCTTATTTACTGGATTATCTCCCCAATCGATAGAAATTTTGTATACTTAAAAGTTTTTTTTATTTTTTTTGTTAATGTTCAAGTTGATTTTCATTTATGGTTTTTGTAATGATTTTTGCTTCAAATAATATAATTTTTTCTCTTTCGTGAGCTTAAAATAATTTTATAATTTTTGGTTCAGTCAAAACCTAATCTTAAAACATTCCTCTGTTAAAACCGAGCCAACAAGTCTTTATATGGGGTAACTTTTAAAACCACCAATAATAGCAGCTTGAAAAATATGGACATTATAATGGTTTCAATAGAAAAAAAAAAAACCTCTGAATTATCTGCATCTGTGATAATATAAATAAATTGTAAATTAATATTTGAGCTAAGGGACTTTGATGACGTATTATTCCTCATAATTCCATTCTTGATCTTCTGGTCAAGTAAAATAAACAACGAGATATTACGACTATCATCGTTTTTCTGTCCTTTATGAAAAATACTGCGAGATAATTTAAATATGAGCAGTCGTTGAAAAGAAAAAAAACCAATGTATCACTCAATGGTGTGAATACACACACTCAAATGACATCACACTACTGACAGCGTTTCTCTACTTACCACGAAAAGAAAGTTTCGTATTACTTTCTTCCGTGTAGCCTCTCGTGCATGCGAAAACAGTGGCAAAAAAAAAAACGCGAGTGAACTGAAAAAAGTTTGCTAAAAGTTCTCCAAAGTCACAATGAAGTACGAAATTGTTTCCGCGGAAGTTAATTGTTGGCGATTTTTCTCCGTTACGTCACCTCCAGATGTGAAAAAAAAAAAAAAAAAATGAACCCCGCACTCAAAATGTACGCGCACGCAGTGACGGCCGAGCCAAGAAAGGGTTCCCCAGCTAATGAAGTCGTACCCCGCACGGAGAAAGGAAACGACAAAGTGTAGTAACTATAAGTGCGCAGGCCGAGGTGACGCATAAAAGCTCGACGGTTTGCGTGATAGTGGCCAATAATACGAAACTCGAGAGTGGAAACACGCGATATATGCGCGAAGTGGATAGCGTCGGGAGGAAATCAATTTTTGTTCCTTGTCTCGTTTCAATTATCCAGGAGTGCATGTCCGCGTAAGAGGGGGGGGCGGCGTTTCTTCTAGCAACTCACCTGCGACGGATCGAAGAAAGAGGAAGCTCGGCTGATTAAATTTGGGGGTAACGTAGATCGATCAACGGATAAAATCGATTATCCTAATGGCTGGGTAATTACGGGGAAGTTCAAGACCGAGTTATCAAATGGTACAAAGTAAATATACCCAAGTACCGTATCCGAAACTGTCGAGCGATTGCCACAGAGAAATGAGACTCCCTTCGAAATGGGTGGACGGCGCGGAAAAGGAAGAAGTTTGTATGAACGGGGTAAGTAAATGGAGTCAGTTTATTCCCACGGGAGAGCGCAATTGGTCAGATTGGAAAGGCCTTTTACACAAATTGTTAATGCACTTGTTTGGGAGTTAAGTACATTTAGATTTTTTTACCATCATTTGGTAAATGGTCGAGCAGGTCTGAGCTTGTTTAATTTTACGTTGAGGGTGATTTTGAATTAAAAACAAAAAAACAACTTTTACGAAAAACAATCATCACATCGCGTAGAACAAAGTTGGCTGCTTTGAAAGGAAACAAAAGGACTCTCTAATGGCACCATATCTTCCAAAGTGAAACTTTCAATATCGTCAGAGATATCCGAGCCCCAGAATTGGCTCCATTTGTAACGAAGACGAAAAAGAAGGAACGGCTATGTGCCTGCGCTTAAGGGATTCCTCGTCGGAATCGGCGCTTCCGATAACACGAGGACCCTTTTCTCTCTAACTTCATTAAGACGACTTGCACTGTTTTTCTTCCTCCTCCCTCTATCAATCTCCATACTCGATTTTTCGCGACGTGACTGAGTCATTAATATCCGCCGGCTTCGAGCTTCATTATTACACCCCCGACTTTTTGTTCAACTCTATCCGTTCGATTCTCCGTTATTTTCCATTTCTTGGCCTAAAAGTCTCCATCCAAGCGTTTGGTGTTACAGTTTAGCTGACAGGTTTTCTCTTTCTACCATACGAATTCCAAAGTATTTTTTAAGGTCTTAAATTATTTAGAAAAACCTTGAAGGACATCAAAGTCTCCAAGAAGCTTGAACATTTGCCGATAACCTTGAAGTCTTCCAAATTCTTTCTAATGACTTTCAAAGTGCTCAAGTGACTCTAAATCAACTTGAAATCATTGAACAACTTCAAAATAGAGTAAAGCCAGTGGACAGTTGGTAAAGGTTTTAAAGTCTTGTCATGACTTTGAATCTTCATCAATTCCATTTTCACTGACTTCAAAAGTTCATAGCCCTTGTAGACCTCATTCGGATGAAAGTAGGTGAAACACATTACTCATCAGAACTTGAGTACATTTCGCAATCCAAACATATTCCACATGATTCACGTATGAAATGGCCCTCAACACGTCATCACCAAAATTTTTCTGACAACTATATAAAATCGTGTCGTTTCAAGACTATTGAAAAAAAAGGCCAAATCTTATCACTCCCAAGCAAGTCTCGAAGGACGAGAAGAGGCATTTCAAGAGCAGAGATGTATCTCGCTAACCAAAAGGACGAGGAGCAAGAAGAAAAAGGCGGCCGAAGTGTGTCCACTCGAGGAGAGCATGTATAGCACAAGAGGAGGAAGAAATACGGGAGGGAGGACAAGAAGTGAATTGATTCCCCGGGGGAGGGCTAAGGTTTTACGTTCTTTCGTCAAGGCTCTTTTCTCTAGTACCCTGGTGTAGTGGTCGTAAGAGAGACGCCGATTTGTACTCTCGGGTATATATTTCGAGTCACTCAGCTGCGTGCCTCCTGCACTCTCTCTCTCTCTCTCTCTCTCTCGTGGATGAAGCTCCGTGAGAGACCACTCGCTGCCTCGTTAATCAATCCTTCTTCTTCTCTCTTTCACGACTACAGTGGTGCTTTTTCTCCGTCCGCGTTCGTCATTCCCCTTTTTTTTCTCCTTTTCAGACACAATGTTCACTTCTTCCATTTTTCTGTTTAATAAGTCAGAGCTAGTTGGAAAGATCACTCATCACCTCTTTTTCGTACCTTCGATTCTTCATTTTCTGGAATAATGTGGCGATATCCTCTGATTAGAAAAAAGAAAGCCAATACTCGAGCCTACTCGCTCCTTTAACAGTATACACCAAAACAGATCGATCGTCCCTTCGTTGACGTTAAAACGTTGTCCTGCGAAGCTGGACACTACTGGACCGTTACCAAAGTCGAGTGATTAATAAGCTTCACGGCGAAATGGAGCTTTGCTCTGTAAGAAGAGATCGATGGAGAATTCAGCGTCTCAGCGATATTGATTCTATCTCTTTTGAGAGTTTTTTTTAGGAAATATTACATGAATGTTTCAATATGATCAGAAAGTAGAGTTCAACCAAGTTGTAGACTTTTTTTCAATTATCATTATTACACTTTCTTTTACACTAACTATGTACAAAAAGATTTGAAGATAATGTTAAATAACTAGGTTATGTTTGACCAAGTGGTTTCATATCTGTTCAGATTATCTGAAAGAATTGAGCACTTTGTTGTATTTAATCCACCCAAAGTACCCAAGTGTATCTTTAAGTTGCCTTATTTCATTCAACGAAAGAGTAATGAGACATGACCATATTATGACAACTCATGATAAGCATATATACAAAGTGTGATAATACATCAAACTCGACAAAAGAATGGCAATGATTGTCTAAAAAGTTGTACGTAACATGAAGTCTTTAATACGTTGAAATGTGACATTTGGTCAATCTGATGGTCTCTCAGCCAAAAGTAAGAAAATGTATCTGACAACTGAGAATTTTTTTAAACCAACCTTATAAATGCAGTACATCAGCGATTCTCTGTGAGAAGTAACTATTTAGCAATTACCAGGAATTAGCCTACGCTTTTTACCTTCAAAATCTCTAGCTCCTTTACTCTCGAAAATGCTCTTCAGAGAGGAAATCTCTCTCTCTCTCTCTTTTAACCACGAGTTTTAGGGTGGGGTATATATGCGCTTCGTCGTTTCCCGGATTCCGCGCACGCTTTAGCAAGTCCATTATAGAGATTGTGGCGTCTGCTTTTCCGAACCTTAATAATAATAGTAATAACAATAATAACAGTAGTAGTGACGCTGGGAGGACTGTCTGGTGCTTCCACCATACAATTGCAACTACCACCACTACTACTACGTGGGAACGATTTTCAAGGAGAGAGCACGAGAAAAAGGGGTGAGAATCGTTCATGCGCGAATCTCTATACTACGTGTGCACGCGTGTACAGGTATATACATGAGAGGGATATTGTCTTTGGTCTCGCGTGTCTAGCTTTTTCGTTGTCCGTACTTACGTTTGCTCGTTCGTTCGTTCATTTGTTCCTTTTTCGTATTGTTTTGTAGGTAGACAAAAAGAGAGAGAGCGAAATTCCGTACTGTGGTTTTGACTGCGCGATGCCTTTGGCGCGCTTTTAGAAGATTATTTTAAAGGCGAGGATTCACGTGTACGGGAATTTCTCTTTTGCGATGTATGCTTATTTGTGGGAGGATGGATTGTTTAGTACGTCTTATTGAGTTTTTTGATTTTTTAAAGTAGTACGTATAATCGATGGTCATCCAAAAGATAATTAAGGTTACCGTATAACTGAGTTTTCTTAAAAGTAATCCTATATGCAGGTAAGGTTTTTTTTTATTTGTTCATCATGTTTCACGTCTAGGTTTCTATTGTAGGTACCAGGTTCTGTGCACCTTAAATATCATCTGGTGTTAACTGTAATAGTACGCCGTTTCTCTCAATTTTTTTTTATACAAAGCTGTGTCAATAGAAAAAACAGAGAAAGGGTTCACATGTTCGTCTCTACCTGAGGATATTGTAAAAAAACTTTTTTTTAGGTAAACTTTATTCTATGTAAGAACTTAGATTCACATTGGCATATCTACTGAAAATCAAATTTTTACCTGCTTAAATTACTCAATGTATCGATATTGATAATTTCTATGGTCTGATACAAGTGGCAATGAAAACATTCGGTTTTTCCGTCATATCTAGAAGCAATAACTATCATACAAACAAGTGGCAAACATGACACATTTTAACGTGATGAAATGAAACCAGTATATAAATATTTAAAAGCGTAATTTTGACGCCTCATTTTTCTAAGTGCACTTCGGGCGATAAATTATCCCACAAAAATGATACGAACCCCCGAAAGCGCGATAATACGTCTCTATAAAAAGCATAAAAAATCACCATGCCCCAACCCTCGTATAATAAAACTATCAGGCGTCCTCGTCGGGCATAATATCGCACTTTCTCTCCTCTAATCTCGAGTCTCGCGCTCTGCACGCACGCACAGTTTTGCGTTGCTTATCATACGTTCAACTCCGTTGCCGCTGTTATTACTACTACATCACGGGACAAAGATGGAGATAAAGGCCCACAGTCGTTCCGTCCCTCGATTTGCTACCCTAATGGTTTCTTTCCACCGTTTCACTTTTGTTTTTTGGTTTGTTCCTAAATACATTGCGCGCTTTGTCATATGGGCTATTAAGCTTTCTTGACAGAAAGTTTTTTGTTCATTGAATGTAATCGTACGATTTTCATTAATACAGTCTATTGGAGCATCGAACAAAATTACACTTTAACGATGAAAGAATTCATATGCTAGATAGGCACATAAGCGTGGTGTTAAAATTAGCCAAAAAAAATGTCTGGGTTGTTTTGGGGTAAAAATATTGTAATAATTATGAAACGAACATACTGTGTTCAACCTGGTTGTACATGAGCAGAAAAAGTTGCGCTCCAGAAATTCCGCAACATGCTCCCACTCCCTCGTAAAAAAGAAAAAAAAGGAAAAATTCCCTTGTACGTTTATTCTCAAGAAGCGCGTGAAAAAGTACTACAACCTCCTCGAGTCAAACTCCCTGCCGTTTCTCTTCTCTTCCTTTTTTCTCCGTCCCCTTAGGATGTTCAGATGAGGGTGCGAGAAAAAAAAAAGAGAGAAAAAAAAGGAGGTGCACGCCAGCGGCAACGGAAATTAGAATAGCGTCGCACCGAGGGAAGAGGACTGAAGCTAATGTCGCCAAGGCTGCGGTTTATACGTATATACGTATATAAGAAAGCAAGACAAATTTCGTGTAATTTAAGGCTACGGGCAAAGAAAGACGACGACTTTTTCTCACCCTCGCTCTCTTTGCGCGTAGGCAGAAATAATGCCCAGCCGAACCTCATTATTGGCTCATGGCTGTTTCTTCTTCTTCTTCTCCTCGTTCATTTTTTCTTCTCCCACGCCTCCTTTTTTCGTATGTTCATCTTGTCTTTATGATTTGCATTTATGAGCTCGAGCGGTGCTAAATTTTTGTAATTCTTGGGAAAGATTTTTTCCATAAATTTGGGTATATTAGTGGTTACAGCGCTGTGATTTGCACATTTATTTTACTATAGTGAGTCTGCCGTGTAGAAGACTTTTTTTGTTCAATTAACATGGAATAATTTTCATACAACCACGTGTGTTAAGAACATGATATTTGGTTTTAAATGATACTATTTTCATGATTTCGGGTCTGACTTAAACATCTTTTTTGATTAGAATGTGGGATTTCCAAACTTAACTTGTTTATTTAATAGTAAGATAAATAAATTGTTGATGTCAGTAGTAAAATATAACATGTGCATTTAAAGACTGTGGAATTATTACCGTCATTAGATAATGTTTATTATTAATGACGAATGAAATACAACTCTTATTTATGATTACACATTAAATAATTGACAATGTATTTCAATGATTTGATTTTTAGTTGAAAAATTTTCCAAATCGGTTTCAGAATAGTATAATTAAAAAAGAACTGTACTTTCAAACTAGAGGTTAACACACAACTGTTGTTAATAAAGCCAAGTATAAGGATAAACAGGCTATTAGAAAAATTATTTCGTGAAACCAATTAAAATTGCATTTCCCACAAGTATTTGCTAATAAATGGTAAAAATTTGCTACAGTGAATTGATGACTTTCCTACAAAATCATCAAAATCATCAGTGAAAGGGAAATGAAAATATCAACATTACACTTAAGTTTCTAATGACTTACTTTTAGACATTAAAACATAGACAAAACTTTTTCTTCATACATGTATCTTATTTCATCAGATTTGAATAAAATCAAATAATGAATATTACATTATTCCAATGAGTATCCAAATAGTTTCAAAATTAATTAAAAAGCCAGATCAGAAGTATTGATAAAAGTCGGGATGAAAAATTAAATTTTATTCTTCTACGCAATTAGCTAATGCGTGAATTGATTGTTTGTCTTTTCAATTGAAGATATCAACGTTGACGCAAATCCTAATAGTATTCACTGCATCTTCCTTGACACAAATTTCGCTTAGGCAAATGTCGCGAAGAAAGCTCAAAACATGAAATGTAAACTTATCATTGCGTCTTTTCCTAGTAATTAGGTGTAAAAAGGCAGCTCTTATCATTTTCAAAGGTTAACCATTTTTATGTCCGACAAATCTTATTGCTCCATAAAAAGTCATACATCAAGTTGAGCCATCGTTTTTCCTTTGGATTCCCTGTTCCGATAGACACTATACGAATAAGACTAGACACACTATAATTTTATTATACGTCGAAGAACACTGCAAGCGACGATGCACCAACAAAAACTAAGCGGAACGTCTCGCACGAGATAAGATATTTGCGTAACCTTGGCACTATTTTTGTCGATTTTACGTTGATCACAAATGTCCTTGAAAGTAAGTCATTGATTCATGCTCATCTCCTATAATCACTGACATCTACCTCATCAAACACATGATTTTCCACTCCAGACAAAACAGTATATAAAAGCACCAAATTTTGATTTGTGCATCACTGCCGACAAAATGAGTCTCAAACTAGCAATCGTCGCCTGTCTCTTGACACTCGCTCATACTCGTAAGTAAAAGCTCTTCTGGACTGAAATTTCTCAATTTTCTCTCGTGGAATACCCAAACCAACCCAATATTCCAACTTTTCAAACAAAATAACGTATTTTATAAGTACCACGTTTCCCAACAGGTTCGTTATCCCCCCGAATCATCGGCAGCCACAACGCAATACCAGGCGAGTTCCCATACCAAGTGAGCCTGCAATGGGGCTGGCTGCCCTTCTTACCGCATAGCCACTTTTGCGGCGGTAGCATCATCAATTCTACCTGGGTTGTGACGGCTGCCCACTGCGTCAGCGCCATGAAAGAATTTCCCAAAACAGTGACTTTCCTCGTCAAAGCTGGGAAACACGACATCGACAAGCTCGAGCTGTCAGAGCAAATATCTTCCATCTCCAAGTCTTTCATCCACGACAGATACAACGATTCCGCGTAAGAGTTTTTTTTTCCTTTCAATTGTCTCACCATCCTTATATTACCATACATTAAAGTACCTAGAATAGTATATAACCTCTACTTGAAACCCTCATTATTAACGCGACAATTTCACAGGGGCGTATCGCCGTATGACATCGCTCTGATCAAGCTCAAGATACCTCTGGTCTTCAACAAGCGAGTGGCTGCAGTAGCTCTGCCTGAGAAGGACAGTGATCCAGAGGGTATCGTGACCCTTTCCGGCTGGGGTGCGGTGAACAACAACACTAGGGATCCAAATTATCCATCGATTCTCCAAACGGCGGATATGCCGATCATCGATCGTAAGACGTGCAACAACGCCATCGAGATGCTTGGACGGGAGGCGAACCAGACTCTTAAGGACATGGTTGATGAGACAAACATATGTACCGGCCCACTTTCTGGTGGTACTGCAGCGTGCAGTGTAAGTGAAATGTTACCCTTGTTTTTTTTTTTCACGGAATTTGAGAGTGAAGATCCGGTTTTTTTTTCGTAGGGCGATTCTGGTGGACCTTTGACGTTAAGGAAAAATGGCGGGAATTCATCGGAACTAGTTGGAATCGTTTCGTGGGGAATTATACCCTGTGGCCGGGTAGGAGGACCAAGTGTTTATGTACGCGTGTCTTCGTTCAGGGACTGGATCGCGGATAAAATTTCAAAAAATTGATTTTATGTTGTACATTGTTACGTTGGAATTATGTACTGAGTATTTAAAATAAAAATTGTTGGATCTCGTTGAAAAATGTATTTTATTTTAAAAATTAAATAAGTTTAATCACATAGATTTCGTTATAAAATTAGATTGTCAAGTAATACAGATGCTTAATTTTTGGACCCAATAATTCGACACTAGCTGATTTTCTGTAGTAAAAAAATCAAAGAATAACTTTAAAGTATCAGAAATAAACAGACAACTCATAATGGCTTAAGACTCATAATGATTTGCGTATGTTTATTAACAAAAATTGTTTGACTCAAATAACGCAATGACGCAATTGGCAATGTTGGATAAATAAGTGAAACTAAATATTTTTATAAAATAATATCATCGAGATTCACAACAATGGCTGCTCTCTTCCTGTGTATTTATAATTTTGTTCCGCATGACTCAGCCGTATCAAGATTAAAAAATGTCAACTCTTCATCCGTAGGAATGACATCTTCCACGAGAATTTTATATTTATCAATTGGGCAGTATTTTTCACAGTTGCTTATTTCCAGCTCCACAAATTGGTCACTTGATCCGTTCCAACTCAACATCTACAATGGTAAGAAAAAAATTGTATACAAATACGAAAATAAAACAAAAAAGTCGATCACTTACTCTAATATAATATTTATGTTTCACATCTTTGTAACTTTCCACGATGTAAGCACTACCAAATGGTGGTAATTTAAACGCACCAACGACGTCCTGGGCGTTTATAAAAGACGTCAAAGTTGTATCGTGTGTGCTGTACAAATAAATTTTTTTCATCCTCCTCGTATTTTGTTCCACATTTTCAATAACTCTCCTAATAAGTGTACCTCCATTTAATTTTTTTAACTGCGTATTTAAGGAAAGACTTTCAAAGTATAGGCGTAGTATGGATCGAGAAGTTTCGTATACTTCATCGGTGCACCAGCTTGGAAGTGGTATATTTAATAGTTTCTGAAGGCAGAATTGAAAACAAAGTGTTAGAAGTTCTTACAAGTATCAAGATAATGTCTAAACATTGGGATAAAGTTTACATGAATTTGTATTAACGACGCTGTCCATCCACAAACATTTAAAATTTTGGGAAAATATGAATGTCCAGTTTGATACTCCAAGTACTTCACAAATTTTGTATAATTTAATAATTTCTTCTGAAATTCTATAGAACTTCTTAGAATACTTTTGTTAATGTTTTTAAATCTATTAAATAAGTAAATATGTAATCATTTACAAAAATCGATTGAGTGACCCAACAATTTCAACTAATACATACTTTGGACTCATGTATGGTGAGAGAATAATATCTGTTTCTCCATCTTTCATCTCTGGAATTTTATACGGTACAGATGTTCGAGAAAAGAGGCCAGTTAACAGGAGCTCTAGTGACTCTCTCGTACGAGGTACATTGGTACTTCTGGCTACTAATTTTTTTCTGTCGTAAGCACCCAAGTGCTCATTATAATATTTTCTGAGCAATTTTCCCAACAAGTACTCTTGCTCCCTTCCTTCCTAAGTAAGGATTGACACATTAGATACTGTGATAATGGGGTACTGTTGGTATACAACTACCCTAAGATCATAATATTTTGCAAATACTATATGCATGAACTAAAAAAACAGTACGGAAATGAAATTGCTTGAGGTAACTAAAGAATGTAATTAAAAATAGTCCAATGATTGAATTTCTAAACAAACCATTTATTTAATGACAAGAGCCAAATTATTGTTTTATTTAATCAAAAGTTAATTACAATATCAAATTTTTTTATAAAGCCAATTAATAAATTAAGTTGTGTGTTTTCTAACCTACTGTTGGTTAAGTTAATTAAATTTCTTTTTCCATGTATATTTACCATTTATCAATTAATGCCACTGATACGTAAAAAAATCTTGGCACTTGTTACTGATAATTTCCTTACTTAACATCAATTTTTTATGACTTTCTCATCTTTTACGTTAAATTATTAAGTAAAGTTTTATTAAAAATTAACGTAATTTTTTTATTAACTATTAGGCATTTTTATTGAATTTAAAGCGTGAAAACATTTGAATCTAGCTAAAAAGTTGGTACGTAAAATGAGTCTCTAAACCTCTGTCAGCTGTCCAAAATCATCATATCCATAAAAAGATGGGTCGGTAATATTTATAATATTCGCTTCTCTCTCAAGTGGAGTTCGCAGTCCATGTCTAAAAATCTAGATTAGTTTTTTTATAAGTACGAAACAAGTTATTGGTGACTAAATTGTAAAAAAAAAAAAAAAAACTTACTACTTGAACAAGATTCAATGTTAAATCATCCTCCTCATCACTTGTGTTGCTGGCATTTGAATACTGAACGTATAATATTAAACATAATAACGAAACTTGGAGCATTTCTGTAATTTGGAGCACAAAGTCAAATATATTTTCAAAGTTGACTTGTAAGTGTTACTCAAAATCTGTAGACAAATGTATGGATGAATAAACATTTATAAATATTAGAGTAAGATGAACATTAAGTGACATACGCGTGTCACGTTTTAAAGTTTAAAGTATTTAAAAAAATTAGAGTGATTTGATTTAATCAAGAATTACCGTCAAGAACAAAAGTGTATTATTGTAATTGCCTACGTATTTTAAGCGTAAGCGAGTATCGCCTCAAAATATTAAGAGGTTTAACACAAATTTTACTAAACCATCTCCAGAAAAATTTTCTGATTTATTGTGTTTAATATTATGATGTGAAATTTATTTTAATGACTTTAATGGATTCAATCAATAACACCTCGAAAAATTCTTCAATGTCAGTTATTTTGAAAAAAACATATAATAGTCACCTATGAACTATGTTTGATATTTGTATATTGACAATATATATGAGTTCAGATGGCGCAAATACACTTGTACAAAGCAAAAATGAAGACCTGACGCTTGAGATTTCAAAATTCCAGTAGTGTTTTTTTTTACTTCATCAAAGTTTAAAAAAAAGTTAGGTGTTGCAATGATTTAACACGTTACTCACAGTCATGAAGATGTAAATACAATTTTATGAGAAGCTACCTTTCATTATAAAAATTCTTCGTTTTCTCTCTGTAATAAAATAATTTTCAAATTCTCTAAGCGACAGATGGATTGGCTTGTCGATGTATAATATACTACAGTGGAGATAAGATAAGACTTTGATAGATGTTAATCGAAAAATTGACTGTAAATTTGAAGAGTCAGCAGTTAGCCACTTCCTAAGCTCACTATTTCCAAATTTCTTTAGTCATCGCGATAAATGTAAGGACAGATGCGGCAGTGCTTGAAACGATATCAGTAGGCTTTAAGCTTTACCTCGATCTTTACTGCTGTGTATACAGTTATCATAATGTGTAAAAAAATGAAAGTAAGATTGTTGTCATATTAAAAACAAATTTTCCTCTACAAAGTTTTAAATCAGTAGTTGCTCGCGTAAATGTATCTTTGAAGTGTTGAAATGGAATATGATTTCCTTAAATCATTTTTACTGAAAGAAATAGAAATCCATAACATAAGAATACTACGAGACCGTTGCTTTTGAAAACTGTTGGAAGAAAGCTTAGATCCAAGTAGCATTTGTCATTTTTGATGCAAAATACAATACTTGGAGAATTTTTCTTTTTAAGTGTATTATAGGTAAGTCACTTTTATCGTAAGAATTTTTACTGTTATATGATTGAAAAATTCAATTTATTTTCATTTACTTTAAGGAAAAACCACAATTAAAACGTTTAATGGGTAAAAAGTTTTAAAAAATTGTCATCATAATTTGTTAATTAACATTATTAGAAAATATCATAGGACGCAATCGTGTTAATTAAGTGATCGATCAACAAAATTTCTCTTTAACTTATTTACATGATTAAAAATTAAGTATACTGTTTTTTTTTTTTTCAATGATTATGAAAATATTAAAAAGTACTTACTAAAGTATCCCAAAAATTGAGTAACAAACATAATTAGAGTTTGATTAATATGTATAAATTATTTTAAACTTTGCACTACCTTCTTAACGTGTATTTTTTATATTCATCGAGACCTGATTCAAAAACTTGAATAACTTCAGAATTAAGTGAAAGAAATGGTATTTAATGTTCTTTCTCTCAATAGTACATTTCATATCTAACGTTGGTCTCATCAAACAAAAACATCCTCCGCATTACTTTATGTGTTATTTAACTGGAAATATGGCAACAACAACGTTTAGAAAAAATATCCACAGGTGTGCTAACATTTACAGAAAACAATTACTGAACTAAAAATAGAGCGTCAGCCGTAATTGTATGTTTATTTAATCTCAGTCGATGTCCAACCGCAGTTGTTTCAACACTTTCGGTGTTATTTCACACTTCAAGTTGACTCAAAACAAAATTAATTCTAGACATTAAATAATTCTCCTTCATTAAAACTAAATACGTGTTTTTATCCAAAAAACCAAGTATGTGACATTTTTTACAATTGAAAGTATTACGCTGTGTATATGAGCTGTGTATATAGACAACACTAAGCAGTTCTAAAAACTAAATAAAAAAACACTTTTGAGTTAAGGGAGAGATACTAACAAATGAAGATTTTTTAGATAAAATAGTAAATAGAGTAAATAGATACCATAACGTATAAGGATTTTAACTAAAAATAAATTATCGTAAAGCAGATCAACATAATTAAAATATAATCACTACAACGAAATATGTTTATTATGATTGAAAAAAATTTTTTTTTAAATTCAAGGTCTATTGTAGAAAAACGCAGATAGCAAGAAATATCTTTTATGTACTCCAACGTATGCTAAGAGCCAGAGCAAATACCTAATGATATGTATCTAATGACAGAATGATAATGAATAATAATGTTTTGTCTTTCATGAGATAAAATTCATCAGCTGTGTTGAGTCATCTAAGTGAATATGAAATATAAATATTTGTCTTTATTGTGGTTACAGCAGCAGCAAGCGATTATTGGAAAAATGTTCGATAAAATTCTTCTTCTCACGTGTCTTCTTACTGCTTCTCAATCACGTAAGCTTGAAAAATGTTAAAATATTGAAAAATGCTTTGAATTTGCGTTAAAATTTTTGAATTGTACAGATTATCCTCAACCTCTATCTGCCAGAGTCTTAAATGGTCATGATGCTGTGCCTGGAGAAATTCCATTCAGGGTTTCCATGCAATGGAGTATACCTCCTTTCTCATCAAGAGTACATTTCTGTGGTGGTGCTATCCTTAACGAGCAGTGGATCTTAACACGTGCTGAATGTGTTCGATTTATACAAAAATACAATAATACTCGTGAAATCGTTGTAAAAACTGGTAAAAATGATCTAGGAAAGATAGAAAAATCAGAGCAAACATCTAAGATAGCCAAAGTTCACGTAAATCACGATTTGTAAGCTGCTTTATTTTTTTAATCAAGTGAATTTTAGAATCCACGAACGATTTTGTAACCAAATATTACTATTTATTATAGTTTTTCAGATGAAAAGAGAGGACAAGTTGGATTAGTGAAGCTATCAACGCCACTCGTATTTAACAATAATGTTACGAAGATTAAAGTTGCTCAGCTGACTGAAGGAGTAGCAAAGATAGTAACCATGTCTGGTTGGGGTCCAATGACTGACAAAAATTCTGAATACACCACAGTTTTACAAGTTGCAAATGTTCGTATCATTCCTCACGAGGATTGCGAGAAAATGTTTCATGAGAGTACCTGGAAGCGAAATGAACTTACTGACAACATTTTTTATGAGGAAAATTTTTGCACTGAACGCATTAGTGAAACAGCTTGTGGAGTATGTGAAACAATGATGATAAAAATCAAGAAAATTTGTTGCATACATACGTATCTATGATTCTAATTCAATGTTTTGTGATTTTAGGGTGATTTTGGTAGTCCCATAACCATGCCAAGTTCAAGTAATGATACAATACTTGTCGGGCTTACAAGCTGGGGATTAGTGCCTCCTTGTACTCAACCATCGTCTCCTTTAGTATTCATTAAAATAGCTGTTTTCTTAAAATGGATAAACAATATAATTTATGGATATTCTTGATGTCAGTTGTGATAATGACGTGACTCATCATGACCGATAAGATGTTGTATGGAAAAGAAAGTACTTGTACTGTAAAGTTCAAGCTCCGTACAAATTCTTCATGAACATTCTTGTTGAAAAACAATAAATAGATGAATTTTCCTTTTCTAATTTTACTAATTTTCATTGTTGACACCTTTTTTCACTCCATAAAAAGTCACATATTAGGAGAAGACATTGTTTTCCTAATTTTCCTTAATGTTTTAGGTCTTAGTCCATACCATGAGTATAACTAAGACAGTATTATTTTATCGTAAACAGAGTTATAATGCAAGTAGCTATGTAATTACCAAAAGTAAACTGTACGCCGAACAGAGAATAAGAAGTGTAACCTTAGAATTATCTTTATCTGTTTCTCGTTGTTTGTGAAGTTCCCATGAAATCAATTACTGAATCTGAGCTTACTTTCTAACAGTATATTAACCTAGTTTGTGACGTCAACCCACTGCATTGACGATATACAGCAGTTTTCTATGGTGGTGCCTTTCGTGGTCAGATCTAAAATGTGCTTTATCTATACGCTTAAACATCTTCAATCCACAGCACTTAAAGCAAATGAAAAATACAACAATTTTATGCAAGAATTACTTTAATTCCAATTCTTCCACATTTCTTAGGTTTTACTTTTCCATGCCATCAGTCAAAACACTTAAAATAGTCACAAAGTTATCGTTTAAGAAGCAGTAGCAAGATGGGTGAAATACCGATAAATTTTTTGATAAATTACGAATTCAACACCACAATCGCTCTAATCAAACAATTAAAAAGGTTTGCCTCTTGCTAAGGCGTGATTAACACCTTTGATCAGATTATATTTGTAAGGACATCAAAGATCTAAAATATTTCACCGATTAAATAAAAGTACGAATATTAAACTTACTTGATACTATACTAAATATTTGTTTTAAGCTTACACAAGACAAGAGATTAACTATTCGAAAATCATAAATTTGTTACTGGCTGATTTTCTACTAAAAAAAAAAAATTTGAGTAATATAAAATTATTAAAGAATAACTTTAAAATGGCCAAACTTCAGGAAACTCACGCCATTCATAGAAAAGAAAGTCTTGCGTAGTTTTGTAAGTAAATTTCTTTTATTTTCAATAGTTTCAACGCAATATTTACGTGTCACTTCTGTATTAACAGTCAACTTAACGAAAGAGTAAAAAATAATCTTTTGTATGATAATACAACAAAATCAAGATACACAACAATGGCTGGTTTCGTACGGTGGTGTTTTCTATGAGCCAGTAGTACCAGGATTAAAAAACTTTAAATCTTCATCCGTAGGAATTATATTCTTTACCAACATTTTATACTTATCGACTGGACAATACCTTTCACAATTTTTTATTATCAGTTCTACTAATTCGTCACTCGATCCGTTCGAACTTAACACCTTCAACGGGAAGAAACTAATTTTACAATACGAATACAAAGAAAAAAAAATGAAATTGTTAAAAACTTACTCTCATATAATATTTCTGTTTCATATCTTCGTAACTTTCCACGATGTAAGCACTACCTAATGGTGGTTCTTCAAACGCGCCAATAATGTTCTCAGATGCCGAGAAAGAAATCAAACTTATATCGTGTCCGCCGTACAAGTAAATTTTTTTTCTCCTCCTCGTATTTTGTTCCATATTTTCAATAACTGTTCGAATAAGTCCACCTCCATTCAATTTTTTTAGCTGCATATTTAAAGAAAGACTTTTTAAGAATAGGCTTATCATAGCTTGAGACTCTTCGTATACTTCATCGGTGCACCAGCTTGGAAGTGGTATATTTAATGATTTCTGAAGGAATAATTGAAAACCAAGTTTTAAAGTCCCTTTTTCATAAAGTACTACGATAATAATCTTTCTTATAGTCCATTGCTTACGTGAATTTGAAATAATATTCCAACCGATGCACATTTAAGCACAGCATCAGGAAAATACGATTGTCCAGTTTTTTCCTCTAGAAATTTTATAAACGTTGTGTGATTTGATAACTTCTTTTGAAATTCTTTTGAGTTTTTTAGTACGTTTTTGTGAAAGTCCTTAAATCTGTTAAACAATTATCATATTAATCTTCACAAAAGCAATCTCGATAATCTACTGTTTTCCAGCCTGTACGTACTTCTTAGTTAAGTATGGTGCAAGAATCATATTTTTTTCAATACTAGTAACTCTATCCGGTACTAGAGTTGGAGCAAAGAGGCCATTTAAAACAAGCCTGAGTGACTCGATAGTACGAACTAAGTTGGTACTTTTAGCTACCAATTCTTTTTCGTTGAAAGTCCCTATATGGTTACCGTAATATTTTCTGAGCAATACTCCTAACTTATACTCTTGCTTCTTTCCTCCCTAAATAAATATTTTAAATTAAAATAGTTATCTTTTAGTGTAAGAATATTTTATGGATGATGTACGCATAAAATAACAGATTATATAGAAACAAACAAGAGCCGCAGTTTAATTTGTTCACGTAATGTTAATAAACTAAATTAAGTCTAATAGGTCTTCGAAACGATGGATGATATGTCACTACTAAGGACAGCAGATAATAGCATGAGGTATAATTTCAAATATCCACTAAATTAAGAAATCACACCACCGCCTTTCTGCTAAGCTAACTGATTTTTAAATCACTACCGTTAACCTTTTAGCAATACTCGGTTAAGTTAATAGAATGAGTCGAAAATGTTTAATAAATAGATTTAACTACTTATCGTTTTTTAAAACTTTTTTAAGGTTGATAAGATAAATTATGATTTTACTTCTGTTAGTTGTCCAAAATCATCATATCCATAAAAAGATGGGTCAGTAATATTCAGAATACTAGCTTCGTGTTTAAGTGGAGTTCGCTGACCATGTCTGAAAATCTAGATTAGTTTTTTTATAAGTACGAATCAAGTTATTGATTACTAAATTGTTAAAAAAAAAAAAAAAAAAAACTTACTACTTGAACAAGGTCTAGTCTTAAATAATCTCCATCAGAACGTATAATATTTGCGTTTGAATAGTGAATACACCCTAAGAAAAATAATAACCAAACTTGCAGCATTTTTGTATTTTGGTTTTAAAATTGACTTGTCAACGTTACTCGAGACCTGTAAAAAAATGTACGTATGTGTATCAATATGTATATTTTTGTAGAAATTTGAGCAAGATGAGAATCAAGTTTTTTGATAGTACTGTATAAACAGGTCAAAGGAACGAGTTGATAGCAATAAGCAAGGAAAGAAATATTAAAAGCTTTTACACTTCTAAGAAAATTAATACTTTAAAATAAGTAATTAATGTTTTTGGATCGAATTCCGAGGTATTGAAGTTGCACGTGAAATTTAGTTGATTACAAATTTTTATTCAGTTTATTAAACAAAATTCCCAAAAATTGCTTTAATTCGATCTTTCCAGAATCAACATTACTTTTATATTACTACACATGTTAGTCACAGTTAAGAAGATAAAACTACACTGCCATGAACAGCTTTTCTTTTTTTTATCCAACCGAATTTTTGACAGGTACATTAAGAGATGCACAGGAGGCATTGAAATGCTTCTCTCTGCCATAAAAATATTAAAAAACTTGGACAGATATTAGCTTATTGGTGTATTATGCGCTTTAGTTGAGATAGGATATTGTGGGGAAAAATACCTTCATTAATTAAGAATGAGAAGTAAGCCTATCTATATCCTCTGTTTGCAAATGTCTTTAGTCACAATCAAAAGTACAAGAATTAAGGTGCCTAAACCCAATTCGGAACGTTATAATCAAAACATACATGAATCAGGAAAAAGATTTAAGTAAGAGACATCTCAAGCCAAAAACAAATATTCCTCTATAAAACTTTTAATCGAGTAATCAAAGGTATTAGCTCAAGTAGATGTGTCTTTATCATCTTAAAACAGAGTATCCCTTTTTTGTTCATATTTCAATGCAACAAATTGTAAAATAAAATTATAACACGATCCCAGATTTTTAAAGCTTAGGAGCGAAAGCTTAGGTCCAAGTAGCATTTGTCAGTCTTACTGCAAGCTAGAATACATAATGCATTTTTCTTTATCGAATTTTAAGTTGGCGTTATCTAAAAGAATTACAAATTTATATTTATCTTGAATAGAAAAAAATAAATTAATATAGTCCGGACTATGGTGTACATTTTAATTAGGCCTAATATCAATACATGACCAAAAAAAAGTTAAAAACTATATTTCTTATTGTAAGTATGTCGATAAATGTTTCGAACAACATTAGATGCGTACATTCGTCTTGAAGCATAGTTCTGTAATCTAAATAAATTTGTAACTCTAAAAATTAAACAGTTAAAAACATAAATAAAATGCCTTTAAATTAATATTTTAAAATTTATTTTTTAAGTTGTTATTATTTCATATATTTTTTGGTACCTAATGCAAATACTACCTCTGTATAATGTTAGAGCTTTGATATAATCTTTTGACGCAACGAAATAAAATATTGTAAAAAAAGTAATTGTTAATATCTTTCTTCTATAGTAAGACATTTCATAAATAGGGTTGGACTTGATTACTTAAATAATAAGAAATAATGATTGAACAAATATTTACATTTGCGCTAACATTCAAATAGTAATATGAAAGTAGAACACCAAACCGAACTCCACATATTTTATTGTTATTATCAAAAAATTTGCTTATCTGAATAAAAAATTAATAGGGATACTAACAATGTCTGATTTATTATTATTTAATTTAACGATAATTTTTGTTGTCCTATAGCAATGACAACGTCAAATAACGATATAATACTTGTCGAGATTACATGAAGTGTAATCATGTCTTCGTATACTCAACTTTTTTCTCTATAATTACTGGTTTCTTAGAATAGATTAATGATGTTATTTATGGATACTTTTGATAGCAGACGAGACACACGAGTAAGAAATGATTAACTGAACATGACCGATAAGATGTTGTATAACAAAAAATTCGTTAGCTTCTTATATAATGTTCAAGCAGTGCGTTATTTTTTTATCAATTATTCTGTCTAAAAATAATAAAGTGGACTATCATAACGATCATAGATGTGCAAGAAAATAATTATTATTGTAGTATCTGATATTATTATTATGAATTGAACTTTTTTGTACGATAATACTTAGTGATATTCGATATTTCTATTCCACCTTGATATCAGATGGTTTAGAATTTCACAGAAGTTTTTTATCAAAAAATTTTGAAAAAGTACATTACAAAATAAGTAACGTGCAGTTTTATCAAATTTTGTCATTAAGTCGCATAGATGCACTGCAAGATATGTGTGAGAAGTAGATTTTCTTTATATTAGGACAATGCATGATTTACTTGAAAGTATCTATGAACATAGATGATATTAAAATATATTCCTTACTATGTTTTTACTTATTCAATTTAACGCTTACTACTCGTATCTATATCTACGTTTGATCATTTTGTACAAAAATGAGATGCACACTTTGATTATTCTGTTTGATTCAAAACACGTCAGAAAAATTTGTCCAAAGCTAATCAGAAATACTTGAATCTTGACCAGTTTTATCATAAACGATGATTTGGCATCAAGATTATCGAGCTAAGTAACTATATAAGTCGCGAAAACATCATACGCATTATACTCACGTAGTTCATATCGTCAAGATAAAGCTAACTATAGGGACTTTATTGGCTTTTTTCCTGATTCAGAGTAAGTTAACAACCCTTCGATTTTATTGCGCATACTAGAGTAATCGATCAAACAATAAAATCCAATTCACAGTTTGTACCTCCTCTACAATACCAAAGCTTGGTTCACGCATCACCAACGCCAAAAATGCTGCACCAGGACAGTTTCCGTACCAAGTATCCATCGAGCTTAAATTTCCACTTTTAAAGTCCAAACATGTCTGCGGTGGTTCCATCATCAACGAAAACTACGTCCTCACAGCTGGCCATTGCGCCAAGGGTTTCACGTTCTTATTAGGAAAGATGAGGGTCAAGGTTGGCCAATATGACTTAAAACAAAACAACGAATATTCACAGATCGTCGAGGTTGCCAAGCGAATCCCACATGAATCGTTTCCCGGGTGAGTTGGACATTAGTCGTAAAAGTCGAGTTGTACAACTGATTATGAAAACCGTATGACAATTATTCAACAGAGGCTTAACCCCTAAGCAACATGACATCGCGCTTTTAAAATTAAGAAAACCTTTGGTATTCAACGAGAACGTCCAACCAGTCCAGCTTCCCGAACAGGATTCGGATTATTCTGGCATGGCTTTCCTCAGCGGTTGGGGCTCCACGGCTTTTGGATTCAGACCTAATCTTCCTCAGATTCTTCAGTTCGCTTCTGTACCCATAATCGAGCAAAAAGAGTGCAAGAATTTCTATAACAGCCAGAGAGGTAGTCCTGGTATTCACGAAACTATGGTTTGCAGTGGTCCTATCAATGGTTCCATCTCTGCTTGTGTTGTAAGTTGTTAATTAATATTTATCGTAATTTAAAGGATATCAAGCTTTTTACGGCTAGTGCGTGTATGATTTTCGAGAATAAGAGTCATACCAGTTAGAATTAGAGGTTAATTTGGAGGAAACGACTGTAAAATTACTGATATGTAGTCATTCTTCAATGCTATAACATACACAGTAATTGCTATTTAGCTCGTGAGATGGTAGTACCGCTACAACTCATCAAAACTATTCAATTCAAGTCCTTTGATGTTGTGATATTCTATGTCTTATAATAACGTATATAATAATATATTAACGATATAATAACGTCTTCTTATCACTTGATCAATACAACTAAATTTATTCGCTTCCATTGAAATTCATACGAACGATTTGTATTTCTAATATTTTTATTCTAGGGTGACTCTGGTGGTCCATTAGTTCAATACGTAGAAGATAAGCCAGTTCAAATTGGTGTAGTTTCCTGGGGATCATTTCCATGTGGCGCTGGAGCTCCATCTGTCTACACACGTGTCTCCTCGTACGTCGACTGGATCAGGAAAATTTCCAGTTAATATTGCCAAAGATTAAGATTACACTTGTATCAATAATTTTATAATTATTCATCTTATCGAATTTTAGTAGTATACAGTCATCGATTCGTGTCGTTTTTGTATTGTAAGTGTAAAACATTAAACGTATAGTTTAAAATGGCTCTTTGTTTTTATTGCTACATAAGCTTATAAATCTCAAGCCTACTTAATCTTTTACTTGTACATTGAAGAATTTTTTTGATTACTTGAAAATATCATTTTTTAAAGATGTATGGCAATATACTCGTAAAATCTGACAAACTGGTTTTAATCACATCTGAGTTTATTGGCCTTTCCAACTCACAAAAGCCAGGAAAAAACAGTGAAAAAAGCCCCCAGAATTTCTCTATGTTACATCTGGTTTTCTCTCTTCCATCTAAATTAAATGTCGTAATTAATGTTCTGAAAGTGACGGTAGTTGTAGTTTTAGGAACACGAGCCTAGGATGATGCTCTCCTCTTTCATGTATAATTACTGTCTAGAATAGTTCTTCAGGAGAAAATGGGAAAAGTGTTGAGTAATGACATTTATTTGGTTTTTTATTTACGAATTTTTTTTTTATTAAAAAAAATGATATGAACAAAGATCGATTTCTTTTTTCTATAACAATGCAGGCAAGTTATTGATTTTGAGTTCTAATGTTGTATCCACAAAAGAGGGATCCATACAAGTATCCACTATATATTTTGAGACCCCATGAGATGAGTGTCTTTATTGATTATTTGAGAGACCACATTGATTACTTTTCTTCATTTTCGCTTGTCGTGACTTGAAGGATGAAAAAAATAATTGAACCGCCCCATAATCACTTCAGGCATTGTCTGAGCTTTCCGAGATTAAAATTGATGTCGTAAGACTGATGTTTTTAGTGTTGCAGAGAAGGTAATCCAGTTAAGCTTGTATGGACAATTTGTAGGCAAGACGTTTGATATTCTCAAACATACTTTTTTAAGGGAAAATACAATTTTTCTGTATGAACCTACTGTTTATTACCCATAAAAATAGCCAGACGAAAAAAAAAAATACTTTTGAGCTCAAGGGAGCTTTTTAAAAACTTCAACAGTCGATTATCGAAATTCGGCAGATTTCCAGACGGCAAACACTTGCTTCTCGCGCTACATCAGTGCCTGTAAAAACATTAGCAAAGAGAACGAGAAGAGCACGAGTAACTTCCTAAATCAACATATCGTCTGAAAATATCAAACTCTCGCGCAGCTCTGCCCCCCTCCCGCCCTTTTTGGTCCTCTTGGCAAACAAAAGTAGGAAAGAAAACGTACTTTCTGGGGGCAAAAACTCGCGATAAATTATCGTTAAGTCCTTCGGGCGAGGAAAAGTGTAAAACAAATTTGTCGAAGGGAGAGTCTAGCGCCAGTACAAACTTTTCGCTTGAACGGACTCGCCGACGACGATGTCTTCAAGACTCGAGCATACATATATACGTGCACGGGTGTATGTGCTCGGAAGTTGACTCGAGGCTCACTTTTCCGTGTGTATTTTGTAGATGGAGCTTTTTCCTGTGAACTAAAAATTGGCTCAACTTTTTTTTTTTTTTTTTTTTTTTTCTAGTCAAGGAAGAAACAATTTCTGTTTTCGAAGCGATTAAACTGCTTTAGAGCTCTATGAAGTAAAAATGTGCAAATTTCCATTGGTGAATCGCATACTACATAATTTTTTTAATAATTACAGTTGAGTTGAACGACTTCTATATTTAGATGCCTTATCAATACTTATTTTTTTTCCTCTTCATTGCCTCCAGATCGGATATCAGTTTGCTAAAGATAAGGCACGTGAAAAGGAGGACGCAAGAAATAACTCTTTAAATACTTTTTTTACTCTACTTTCGATAGCTGGTATTATCAGTATAATCTGCCAAAGTGATCTCTGTTGGCAAGATTTCGTAAAGATTTGCGTACGTTTCGACACGCTAGGTGCTCGTGTCCTAGAATTATCTGATTGTTTTTTTTTTTTTTTTTTTTTTTCTTAAAATTTGAAGCAAAAGTACACGTTCTTTCATTTAACTCCTAGGTACTCCATCGCATCAGGTATACAGAACATTCGAAATTGATAAAGTGGGGTGAACTCCTTACAACACCCATCCACAAGGAACAAAAAAATTCACTATTTGAAAAAAGGTTGAGAGTCAAGCTCATTTTCAATGTAAACGTAGTCTACCAGGCTAAGGGAAAAAATAACGAATACAGGTGGCATTAAACTATTAGGACAATCAAAAAGTCATTCTTTTCCATCCTGTGAGTTCACATCACAATCGATATCCCAAGAGCTAGAGACCCAAACACCAATCCGTGCATGTGTGGAGGCTTTATTAGTGCGAGTCTTGGAACATCGAGAAATAACCTTTGATGCTCGATAGCTACAACAGAGAACAGTACCACTATCCAGTCGTGAATGTGCCTTTGACGTTTGCCAGACACAGGGTTACTACTGGTTGCAGTAATTGACTGTTGCGAGGTGCGCCACTCGCTCGCCGTAGCTCTTTGTTTTAAAAATAGAAAAAGACTTTAGCTCACATACTCTGTAAAGTGAATACAGTTGATTTTCATTTTTTGTTTACTCTGAAACACTTGGATAAGTGGGTTACTCTTTGCATCAGGAAAAAGTTTCAGATTTACATTGGAAAACAATATTCCTTGATGTAAAGGTCTATTTTCTAGTCTTATCAGGACTAAATTTACCAAAAAAATGTATTGCTCGGTATGGTATTTGTAAAATACAACTGGTATGCCGGTTAAAAATATTTTAAACACCATATAAGCTTCATAGTCCGTTCATCACAAAATCTATTGCAAGTAAATCCATTGTCACGATTCGAAATAATAAAAAAAAAAGTGTCTCTCTCGAGACCTATAGGGTAACAGCGGCAGCGACAATTCCCCAACCTTTCCCACCTCGAATCTCGTCAGCTTCAATACCTCGTCAACACCAACACCTCTCCCTGTGCACACAAACACCACGTCTCTCCACAGTTCGATTACAGAACAAGAATTCGATATCAATGGACACGCAAATGATGTCGCACCTTCCCCTCTCCCAACTACCAGCGGACATACGTAGAACACAACGCAACGCGAGAGATTACAATAACCCCCTCCTCCACACCCCCCTTCCAAATCAGTAATACCAACGAACCCGGGGTGGGGTCAAGCCGATTTCGGATCCCTCCCCCGTACGTGTTACAGGCGTGTTAACAACGAGTTCGGCTCTGGACGTCCAATCTACTCTATGATCCAGCAAAATTAATTAAAACGAAATTTCCTAGAGCTAATTAATACCTCCGATGGTCGCTTGGTCTTTTTTCTCATAGTGGGATTATAGGACAATACGGTAGAACCTGCAGGATTATTAATTTGCTAGTTACGTTTTTATGGAGGCTAGATATCTTACCGACTGTAGATAATGCTTCTAACCTCTTTTCATAATTGTATATTACATCAGCTAACAGAGAGTTTAATAGGCCGAACGACAAGTTATTCCGTTGGATTACAGACCCTTTGCAGCTCAAGACGAGTGACTAGTACAAACCACAGTGCATTGTATACCCATGTGTTTCAAAGGGCACTGCTGCAAACACATGATGCACGATCATAAACAGCTACCCTCCTAAGTAAAGCGATACCTCTGTGTAGACACGTGCCTCCCTTGCTGGCGCTCCGACTTTGACTCTCTCTCTCTCTCTCTCTCTCTCTCTCTCTCTCTCTCTCTCTGTGCACATGCGTTTGAACATTCCTATACAGACTTGCGGGCTGAGAAACGTGCGTAGCACTCTGTGGCACCTGCATATAGGAGATATTCAAAGAGCTACTGCTGAGTATGTAAGCATTTGTGTGCCTATTGCTTGTGATGACGGGGATAGGTTTAACCTGATATTGCACACTGTAGGTATGGCTGACTTTGATTTGGTCATTATTTTTCAAGATCTTTTGTGTCTTTCAAAGTACATAAGTATCGATATGATGGTGTTAAGTTGTGACGTGTGATGTACTTAATCGCTACAAGTATTGAATACTGTACATAAATGTTTTATCACGTAAACTCAAAACTTATTTTTCCTGCACTGGATTATAGTGTTGACAGAATGCACGCAATGGATCTGGGGGAGAAAAGAGCGATATCTCAAATTCGTTGGGAAGAAATGAAGTGCTGCCTCAAAAAAACAGTTTAAGCTATTTAAAAATTCTCCTCCATCGACATATATTCTAAAAAGTATAAGATTTCAAGGGATTTTTGTGTCTTTACAATTTTTTTTCACCTCAAACATCCCGGTACTGGTGACTTTATAATGTTTAATAAAAAAAATTATCGATTTCTGAAGAAGCACTTCGTTTCTCTTGCACTCTACAAACTTTAAACTGTACGACTGTAATTAATTATATTATTTTTAAATGCCTGGCGAGTCGTGATTTTTTTAGTTGAGCATCTTTCTTTTGTACCAAAGTATATATATGAAGCAGTCCTGATATGCTCAAATATAGCATATACTTTTTTTGGCACGATTCTACATTTTGAACTTTTCTCGCAAACCTCCTTAAATTTACGTTTGTACTTCTTGGATAAAGCTGCAAAAACACAACTTGAGCGCGTCCTCGGTTTTTTTTCCCGAACTTTTTCGTACATATGCGCGGCGCAACGCCAATAAATTCGCGGTTGACACGACGTCTCGTCCGATCGCTCGTCCCCACCGTTGGAAATTTATCGCCCTCGAGCTGGCCTCATTGATAGCCCCCCTTCTTTCGTCGGTCCTCCCCTTGTTTTTTTTTTCGAAAGATCAATTTAATCCTTTTTCCAGGGATTCGATCCTAGAGATCACATCAGTCACGAGGTAGCGGTATATGTACGTACCTGCGTTCTCGCGCACCGACAGTTTGATCGATTGGCCGGGACGTTTTACGATGATTAGGGGAGCGAGTCTGGCTCTTTGATCTTGGGGCTCTGGCTATTTGGGAAATCGCTCTCATAAAAATTTCTAAAAAACGTAGAGTTTCGTCATCCTTGTATTGGTTAAGCTCAAGTTGAGCATGTTGCTGGTAACTTACCTGAAACAAAAAGAATAAATTGACTGATTAATTATTAATATAAAATGTTTGTACTTATAATTTACTGGGATATGTTACATGAAACATAGAGAGGATCGTCAGAGGAGAAAAAAAGTTTCCTCTTCCGTGTCATTTGATTGAAACCGTCGATTTAAAGTCAAAAATGAGCAAAAGAGCCAAGCCGTCATTGGTATGCGGTCGACAGAATCGTTTGTCTTCCGTTTGTCCGTGTATCTTTTTTTTATACTACGCGTCTCGTGAATCAGACGTCAACGTTTTCTTCGCGAAATTGCACGTCTGGCTTTCCTTTATCCAACGTGTAATGTATATATTTTTTTTCTTTTCTTTCGTTCTCCTATTCAGTCTTCTGTCCCCTTTGAAAGGTATATTTTAAATCTGATGGAAAATTTTTTACCGTCACAATTACAGCTTAAGCAATCCAAGTCGCTATTGTCCATCAAATTGTAATTATATGCAAAATATCCCTGGAGGAAATAATTTAATCCAAAACGGAATATTACAAACTGGACACATTATCGCTAAATGCTTGTAACTCGATTTTCCCCGGTAAGTACAAACACATTTTTTCAACAGAGTATTTTACAAGAAAAATAAAAGGATCCGTTCGTTAAGCTGGTATTCAGTCCTCGTCCGCGCATGTGGTACCTTTTTCAGGTTGAAGATGAAATTAGCTAGTTTCGCAAGTAGGCATCAAGTATTTGAGGAGCAAAATCTCGGCCAGAAAGTTTTTTCCCCCTTACTGGAAATTTTGAAGGTAATGAGGTAAGATTCGCGAATCTCTTCGATTACACGCAATGAGCGATTGTCCGTACTTGAATCAAAAGTTAAGATAAAAGTGAATTATCACTGAGAGAAAAATATAATAAAAATTACTGTTGCAATGATAATCTGGTAGTGTTCGGTCGTCTAGAGACTTTTTACTGTTGGAACAACCATTTTTTAGTAATGAGAACAGTAACTTTTGTAATAAATATAGTGGTTTTTAAAGTTTGTACGATAGAAATTACTGTCCGGAATGGTAAAAATTAGGTTGGCCAAAGTAAAAAATCCCAAGACGACGGAATGACACCAGATCACCATTCCGGCACACTAATTTTCATTATATTTTTCTCGCAGTGTGTGCTTGGGCTGAAAGCTCGACTCCATCGCGAAATAATTATATGCCATTGATCATATGTAAACCAAATGAAATGATTTTGGGAGTAAAATTAAAAAAGGCGTATTTGTCCAGCCTCACGTCAAAAGCAGAATCCACGATTCACCTGTGAACGGGACCAATTAGCCAAAGGGAATCCTCGGTAAATACACCCAGTCGAAATTAGCGCGGTTAATTGAAAAAGGGGAGGGGCAAAAAGCATCACAAGCAACGTCGAAAAAAATGATGCGCGAATAAAACGTGAAAAAGAGAAAGAATAGAGGAAACTTTTTTATATGGACGCTGTCGTGTCCGAAAATCCAATCAGCGGCGCATATCCTGTGCTTTCTACATGTGAACTCGCGTATTTCGTCCACTACAGCGAGCGCGTGTGTTAATGGAGGTGGTGAGGCGTGCAGATGACAGACAGCTAGCAGAGTCGGACCGATGGTATACAGTGGACTGGTGTACAACATATTCCCTCCTTCCCAGCGAGGAATGTGTACATGTTGCAAGTGCGGCTATGTGTATATACATGTTTCTCGCTCGGACGCGCGAGCGACGAGCTGTAGGCGTAAACGTGTGAGTGCGGGAGGTGCGAAATCGATGGAAATTGGACAACAAAGCGATGACAATGAGGCGTGGGTGTATGTGTACGTATGTGTGCGTAGGTGCGAAAGATTTCGCTTTGGTTGACGATTGGCTTGGAGGCTTTGGCGAGTTTTGCTTTGGGGTGGGTTTCAGAAAAACATGGGAAGATTCTAAGCTCACTTTCACAAGATATGTGTGTAATTACGTGTGATGCGATTGATTTTGTAGCGCAGTATGAGTACGTATAATTTTTTTTTTTTTTTTACAGGCCTTGCAAGTGTACTGAGATACGGCACGATGCATAATTGTGTACTAGCAGCACTGTAGTCGGTACCGACAGTGTGACTTATGGTAATGTAAAAAAAAAATTGGTTGGCAGGTACATTTTTTTTTCTTTTTGTTGCTTTTCACAAAAATCACCGAATTCTTTCTACTCTTGTTTCGTTCTTTTGATAAACTATTAATGCGTGATTTTAAAAATAAAATTGGTTTGAATTCAAACTTTTGGCTGTAAATTAAAGTGTGTAATTTCAACCCTCTTAAGTGTGTAATTTTCTGTAACATTTTTTACTTGCTGTTATGTGGGTAGTTTTACACTTTTTTAACTGTATATTTATAATGATTTATACACTTAAAAAAAGGGTTGTTTTAACAAATTTTATGTGTAAATGATAAATACACACTTATAATGTGTTGAACTACCCACATAAAGATGAGTAAAAAGCGATACAGAAAATTATACATTTGTGTGGGGGTTGAAATTCCATACTGTGACTTACGGTGATTGTTAGCTTAGCAATACATTGACGAAAAAACCATCACAAAAAAGCCTAATTAATATGTCACTTTAAAAAAAACCCTATTCTTTTCCCCTAATAATTTTGGATAGAACACGCAAATGACGAGACGTCTCATTTGATTTCCGAGTGACTTCACCGCACTAGCGTCATTTCCATATTGCTAGTTTAATCATCTCATATTCCGCATTATACCGCTAACAGCATTGAATTTTGCTGCTTTCATTCGCTAAAAGCGTGCAGGAAGCCCCCCCCCCAGTATTTACAAAACTATTCAGCTCAAACAGACCTGGATTATTGCGCAATGATAGAGACGCCCGCTCTTTCGATATTACAGGGCGCACTGCGCGCCGTTATCGTTTACTATTTTCCATTACCGATGCGTTTTCTCTTTCTGCCGTAATGAGAATTTTGAGCACTTGTTTCCGCCCCTACATGCGTGCATTACCGGCGCTGCTTTGACTCCGAGGGAGGGTTTTTAGAATGAGAACATATTGAGCGTTTATTGATGGCAAGTGAGGCAGAATATTGAATTTCGATACAACACAGATATTATTGGGAAATTGTAAATGGTGCGTTTGAATTTCAAATATTAGTGTTCTAGGAGACGTAGAAATAGTTATTTACGTAACAAGTGCGGAAAAGACGATTTCCCGCACGAGTAGTGATTGACTCACACGAGTGCCAGAGTTGACGGGAACGAGTACCAGTTAAGCACACGAGTGTGGGAAATCGTCCCACACGAGTTGCGTACAAGTTTTTTCGCAATGTGTGAGGAAAATAGGTACAAAATAGGTTTGAATTTTGATTTCCAGTGTGTAGCAAAATTTTTTCCAGTGTGTGGCAAAACCTTTTCCACACACATTTTCCGCACACTGTGCGACAAAAACTTTTGCCACACAATTTTTCCGCACACTGTGCGGAAAAACCTTTGTCGCACACACTATGTGGGAAAATCGATTTTCTACACTAATACCAGTGCGGAAAACATCCATTTTCCGCACACTATTGCGAAATAGTAGTTTTCCTACGAGTTTGAAAAGTCTTTGTTTGCGAACCGAGAGGTTTGCGGTCCGAGCCGAAGGCGAGGTCCGTAACGAGGTTCGTAAAGGAGACTTTTCGAGTGAGAATCGGAAAACTGCTTTTTTGCCCGAGGAAGTACCAGCCTCCCAAAACCACCCGAGGGCGAAAAAGATTATTACTTCGTGTTTACACCTACGATTTTGAAGTTTTAAATGCTTCTTAAAATTAGAATGAAATATTGTATTTAAAGAAATTGTTGAGATAAGAAGAATTTTTGTTAAATACGATGATGTGAGCCAAAAGGTACAAGTGATTCTTAAGACTATACTTTTATACATACACCTTACCCTTTTTTGTAACATTCAACTTTCGAATGAAGCTATGAGGTCATCTACGCTCTTTCACTAGTCATATTGTGTTAAATGTTACAGAGTATATTTCAATTTTGCACATTGAAAAAATCTACTAATTTATGTAGTACAAAGGAGCAGTGGCATGTCGTCAGCTGCTAAAACTAGCTTATATAGACTACACAACTACAGTTGATATTTTATTCTTATTTATAAAGTTCTTTTCTATAACTGATGGATTTATTCCATAAAGTAGAGATGATTTCCTCTCATAAATATTCTGAATAGTTTCAAAAATAAACACTAGGCAATTATACATTATTCGACGTATCGTATGTTTTTACTCGCAGAGTGAGATTAAAAATACTTACAACCAACGGTGCATAACATAACGACGAATTGGCGAGATTTCAACAAAACTAAACGAAAATTTTTAATCATGAATAAATCGTACAATTTCCGCTCTCATCGAGATAATTTCCGTGAATTTTGTTGGGTATCACATTCATAAAATTGAAAGGCCAAAGAGAAGTTCAACAATTTCTCGTAAATGAAAGCGCAAATGAAACATTTTTCAACAAATATAGTGCTTTCTTCTTGTTTCTGTTATTTTTTTTCATTTTAAAATTCCCATTGGAACATAATATCTCGCTAACAACCAAACAATCACTTCCGTGAAACATACACGCGCAATTTCAAAAATTCCAGGTATTATACCACTCCCCCTACTCTCAGTGTAAATTCAGACAATTTAATTCCAAAAGCCCGGTACTTAGCTTGGATTGTAAATCAATACGTACGAAAAATTTGTCGATGCGCACACTCACGCGTCAATTCGATGGTTGCACCCATAGTCGACGTTCGACACGAGAGCTCATATTTTTGCGCGAATGAAAAAATTTAATTATCCTTATTTGCTTTTCATTGGAAATGTAAAATTTCAACCCAGTAGAGAAGTTATTCGCTCGGATTTCATTACACGAGTTGCAGGAATATCATGTTTGATTAGTATGAAATTTTTTGGGGGAATGACATACCGTACGTTCGTAATCTACTTGATTCCACGTGAAATTTTGTAATCAAACTCATGGATCGTCATGCACTCGCGTTGTTTCATTACAACCGTTTTGTAATAAATCAATATTAATCTACTAAATTAATTAAAATAAAGAAAAAAAAAAAAAAAAAAAAAAAAACTATAGTGGTATGAAAATACTTTGTAAGAAATCAAAACAATTGACATCACTATAATATGTTAGTTATAATTTTTTACTAAGTTTCCAGTATTTTGAAACGAAATTCCACTAAAACACAACTTTGATTACAATTATATAGATTCGTCATTAAAAGCTGTGCTAAATGTTGATCACTCAAAACGTGATAAATCAAACTCTGTCTAGTTAACGCACATAAACAAATAATTTATAGATTAAATACAATTTTTTGATATTCAGTAAATGCAGGGACACATTTCACAACTGGGCACGTTTACTTTGTTGGAAAAAAACAATCCAATCTTTCACATTACTCAAACCTACGAAGTCAAAGCTCAAACAAATTCAGCCTTCCCACGAAAAACCAACCAGTGCAAACACAGGGCCATATTTGCAAACCTAAAAAAAAAAAAAAAACGGAAAAAAGGCCAAACTCAGTGCTCTATCCTTCCCCATATCCGACACTTTAATTTAATTTTAATTAACAGCAGGCTCTTGAACTCCAATTAATTTTTCGGCATACTGGAGAAAGAAAAGTAGCCCTTGTGGGTGCAAAAATTTTCATGTTGCCCCGTCAACTTTCTTTTATTTTTCCAACCAGTTTGCAGAAAAAGAAAAACCACTTCAGTTACGAACCTGGGACTCTCACCCCCGTATGATTAATTTTTATTCGCGATACCCACACCATAGAAATTAATTTCACGGTTAAAGGTCCACAATTTCTGATTCTCCGGGCAAACATTGTACCGCGTCTCGCGAGTCGCGTCATCGGCATGGAGCTCTCGCGTTTCGAATCGAATCATAAAATAATAAAAGGCATTTCTCCGGCTGCGCGCTCGCCCCGTCATTTTACGGAGCCCCCGAGTTACGAGCTGCAGCGTTCCCAGCGAAAAGGAAGACGAAGGGGACTCGGGTTTCCAATTTCCCTGTCTGGTCTGAGAAAGGGGTGGGGGGCAGGCGCCGAGGGAAACAACACCGGCAGCAATTTTCATTCGCGTTGCTAGAGTCTCGGCTGTTGCTGCTACTGCACCATTGACTTTTTCTCGTCAAACGAAGACGAGCGGCAAAGGGACGCTGGATTCTCGGGAAAAGAAAAAAAAAAGAGAGAGAGATTTCACATCATTACGCGATTCGTGCATGTATGTGTGTACAGACGCGGTCGCGCCGAAAGGCGGATATCTTTTTTCAACCCCCCGCCCGGGCAGACGAGATGTCGTTCGAGACTGCGATGACGGCGTCGAATCGACAGTGGGCACTTATTTCCTTTTCTTTCTTACTTTCTTTCTTTTTTATCTTGGAGATGTGCTCTTGTTGTGCACGTCAATTTATTCGTGCTTCTTTCTTTCTTTTCTTCTAGTTTTCAGCTTTGGTATAGGTAACCATAAAACAAGCATTGAATCGTTTGGTAACTTAACAATCATTAAAGATAAAACATTTCATCTTGGAAAAAGGTTAAGATTTCAACCCATTTTGAGATACATCAAAGAATATCAACGTTCTCGGTTATACCCTGGAAACTTTATTTAAGTTATTTCATGCCAAATAACAATGCTACTCATGTTATTTATGTTTCAGTCGTATGAAGAAGGTTAGGTTCACCCCATTTCGCGATACATAGAACTGTCTGAATAAACGTCTAAATATCTAATACGATGAGGTTATATAGATCATATGTATTGCAAAAAACTTTTCCGCCTTCTAACCTCAAAAGAGCACCATTGCTGCTTGGTTTTAGGTTCTTAGACGGAAAAATAGTATAAGAAACTCGTTCGAAAAGGTTTCTTTACGAACTTTGCCTTCGGCTCGTTCCGTAAACCTCTCAGTTGGTAAATCGAAGCTTTTGCAAAGTCGTACGTAATATTTACTACATATTGTAAATTTACAAGATACATCAAAAAGTCGTGGATCTACATAACCTTCATTTTAGTATACGGATGACGTCACAACACTTGATCTGTTTTAAGATGTATCATCATATAGTAAGGTCCTAATGACTTTCTCACTATCTGAGACGTTTCACAAGGTCACATGGTTTTCAGACTTCGTTTGGTTTTGCTTTCTAGGAGGTTAGGTAACCATTACACGTGCGGCTTATCATATACGCCGCAATTTACTTTAAAAATTTCCCTACTAGTGCACAGAACAGTAAAAAAAAAAAAAAAAATCAGCAAGTGCAAGCGATCTACTCATAGTCCGACAAGTGCAGGCCAATCGGCAAAAAGTTCCCAAGCAACGTACAGCGACGAGAGCAAACTTCGAGTCCCCCCTTTGCCCCGCCAACTCATGTTACATCAAAGCGTTGCCGGTAGTTGCCCGTACAGGCGCTGCTCGCGCGGAAATCATATTAATGCCCCGCGCTAGGGTCGAGTTGGAGGATAAGGCTTCTTTGGGCGCGGCGTCGGCCATTTGACGCTGAAACGATGATTAAAGTTCGATGCATGTGGTGGTAGGAGTCGAGGACGGAGAAAAACAGGTGACGAAGGTCGATGATGGGGGAGGCTCGAGGGGAAGCCGGAAAAACGATTGTTGCTTCTAGCTGTCAAATTTTAATTGGAATCTTGATTGCTTTCGTGAAACACGACAAGTCGGTAAAAGGGCCAAGACCTTTTTTTTTTTTTTTTCCCTTTTAGTGCTCCAATTTTCTAAAAGAAACAAGTGCTGCCTGTTATTCAGATTTCTCGAAAAGAGAGAGCGAGGGTTGAAAGGTTCAGGTGGGAATAAATAAAAATCAAACAATTAACCGTACATCTCGTTAAATCGCCTCGTCGAAATTCACCAAAACTCATCCTTTCAAAAACTCTCCTCGAGGCAAACACGCAGATTATCCTCCGATCCGACGTTTCCCTCTTTCTCGAATTATACACGCGGAAATCCCCAAAAATTAGTACTGGGAATCAAAGGGAAAATGTGCAAATGGAAAAAACGAGGGGAACAGCCGGCAGCTCAAAAGGAGCCTTGATTCAACGCAGAGATCAAACGCTCCTGTTTGCTCTGCTCCTTTTTTTTTGTTTTTTTTTGTTTTTTTTTTGACAATTATCTCGCTGGTGGTCTGTTTTTTATGATGGCAATTTTCTTTCGAGCGCCAAGTAACCGAGAAGAATAAATGTTGTGGCTTCCAGCTCGCCCCCCTTTTTTCCTCTTTGAACTCTGAACCTTGCGATTGTAGTTTGACTCTTCATTTTTTTTTTTTTTGCTCAAAGTGATTGAGGTTGTCTTTGCCGGGTTGTTGATTGCTTGTATTTCTGTTTGGTTTATTCAGAGTAAGGGGAATCGTGAAACAAGATAAAAAGTTGACGTAACAGTTGATAAGTGTAAAATATTATGTGTTTAGTTGGTTTTATTTTTAAATATTTATTACTTGATTTCCAAACAAAAAATCAGTATTTCAAGCTTTTGCCTCATACTATTTTGCATAATAAACAACATAATTACAATTATTACGTACGAAATAACTTTTTTATTCCACTATTAATGAAAAAAAAGACACAACATCAACTAATATTTACGACTCTTCTTTTTGTTACTATAATATTACAATTATTATTGTTATTATTATGATTATTATTATTATTCTTATTCTTATTATTATTATTTCAATAAATTACATACTTTTTCTGTATCAAAAAACGTATCAACAGAATTAGAGACTTAAATTGCATCTTAAAAACTGTTGTAATGATTAAAATTTATATAAATTCATGGACTGACATTAAATTTGGTTTAAAAAATGCATGTGGCGAAAAAATTCATTTATAAAAAAACCTCAGGGTCATGTTTCATTAAAACAGAGTATCAAAATCGCACATCCTTGAAACTGCAGAGACGATGCAATAAAATTGATGGTCCTTTCGTTCAGCTAAAAATTTCAACGACGCAACGACAGAACGACAATTTATCTTCCTAAAAAGAGAAAATACTACAGAATCACTGTACGTAACAAATGAAGAATTCAAAAGTATCAAAAATACGAGCTCAAAGGTAAATAAGTGGGTGACGAGTAGGAAAAGTAAAAGAGAAAACTGGTATGAAATGGCAAAGCGTAATAACGTCCTTATTACCAGTGAGGAATCGCTGACGTAAAAATTATTGCATTCCTCTCACTGCAGCAGTGGTGGGGTGTAGCAGAGCGCGTAGATATAATAACGACGTTTTGATGTAACTACCAAACGACGGCCTTGTTAATGATGATGTAACATGTGCGTTTTGGTAAGTCCCGCGAGACGCCGAGAAAAAAAAGAAAGTATCCAGCTCGCACGGCCAAAATAAGCTATAAATCTCGCAGGAAAGTCGCACGAGGAGAACGAGAGAACAACGTGTCGCGAGCACAATGGAGCAAATCGGCAAGGCAAATACAAGCTCTCGTCCCCAGCCCCGCGTTGCGCTCTCCTATATCTTTTCTCGTATGTATGCGCGTGTGGAGAACAAGGGACGGGGTAAAAGGCCTGGAAGAGACTATCAAATATTCGCACCAGCCCTTCCTTGAAAAGTTTGTTTACGGCGCGCTTTCTTCCACGAGGAGGGTAGGAACTTCCTCGGGAGAGCAGTCCTTCCCTTCCTTGTCTCCTTACTAGCGTTGGCTCGTTCTCTCTTGAGGTTTTTCGCTGCTGCGAGTCTCTTCCCTTCTGAGCACGTATCTCATTCTTCCGTTGCGGTCGCCCTGGCTTCTTTCATTGTACGCCCAGAAGTGAGTCTGGAATATTTTTGTGGCTCTATTTTTCAAAACTAATGCTCCTCTTTCCGATACTTGAATTTCAATGGGGATTTTTTTTTTTTTTTTTTTTTTTGACCCTGATTAGTAGAATCGAACGATAACTTTGATATCACATTACTCAAGTTACTGATTCTAAGGAATGTTTAGTCAAAAACTAAGGATGCTATGCATGTACGTAAAGTAAAATGTGTTATCCAATGAGTAGAAAATATTACTCATCAGTGTGCAAATACTCGTGATTGTTTCTCGCACTACTTTTCGTACTTGCAGGCACCTGAACTTGAACTTCACACCCTAAAGATAAAAAGAAAAATATTCAGTTTGTTTAAATTGTTGGATAACTATTACTTTTGTGCAATGTGATTTAGAAACATTTTATTGAATCTGAAAAAAAAATTTTTTTTTAACTATGTGTGAAGTTCAACTTCACGAATCTGCATTAAGTGCGCAGTGACCATTTATGAAGTAGTGTTTTTGCGTACTTATGTAAGGTCATTTTGCTGGAAAGCATTGGTTCATTGATAATCACTCCAACTTGAAATCTTCGTAAACAAAGTATACGAAATCTTTTTTTACCTTCACTTAGCTACATGTCGACAACATTTATACTCGTTTTTCGCACACACTATAAAAGCCAAGTACAAGCCAAGACTTTCAACACACGTACTTATGTAGTCCCACGTTCAGAAAAAATGAAATAAAAATGACAAAAACCACGCAAGCGAAGAACAGAGTTCGGTAAAAAAAAAGAAGCACTAGTTTCGTTCCATCTTCTCCGGCTGCATGCCTGCCCTTTTTCCCCAACTTTCCGAGGACTTCCGCAATTGCACAGCCATGTGACATCGGCGATGCGAGCGGGGTTCCGGTCGCCGAGGCTCGCGAACTTCTCCAGTGCTTTTTCCGCGCCAGCAGCAATCGCATAAAGTCCGAGCGCGTCTTTGGCTGGGCTCCAAATCATTTCCGTCCGCCGGAAGTCCGAGTGGAGTCGCCGGACCTTCCGCTCGAGAGGAATTAAGTGCGCGCTGTCACTGTTCCCTACCGTACCCCCCACCCCCTCTTTTATGACTCTTTGAGAGCGTGTATCAAATAGCTGCTTTCTGTTAATGAAGCAGTAGTGATATGGGGGTATATTTGGTGGTGCTGGAGTACACATGACTTTTTTTTAGAAATTCATTTAGATGCCAAAACAAGTTTTGACAAGTGAAACAAGTCAACAAAAGTTAAGGATATCAGTTTATCCGATCGAATTTACAATCAATTTGTCATGTTTTTCTTTATTTAAATTTTGATTATCATTACATTTGTACGTAATTATGTTATGAACATACAGAAGTGTACTTAACGAAGCAAAATTTTTTCAAGAATCTTTAGATAAAAGGTATCGAATGCATGCAAAAAGCAATTTGAAACAAACTCGATGTATCAAAATATTTTTCTTTACAAACTGTTCTTAACTATATTGATAATACAAATACGTATAGTAAAAGGTGATGAAAAACCAAATTTTCCAACAAAATGATGTGCACAGCCCTGATCCATTCAACACCAGTGTAACCTGACACTCAATAGATTGATACCACTCTGAAATCTTCGAATCATAGTTCCCAAAAGGCACAAAGACCACACACCAAAGGGAAAAAGAAAAAATAAGAAAAAAATCAATCCCGAAATTTAATATTCCCAACAATCTCGAAAAAGGCCGTAGCAGCCCTCCCGGCAACCTGCCGCATCGATCAATCTCTCCCTAAACCATACCCACGACCGCCGGCTCTTGCACACCATCCTCCTTCTCCTCTTACCGAGCTTACAGCACACTCCTCCACCCTCAACTGTATCCAGTACACCTTGCACGCCTCATCAATCTTGGCGGCTAAAGTTGCAGAGGCCACTTGCCCTTACATCCCCACACACACACACACCGTAGCAATTACAATATCGGCTAGCGCCTCCTTAATCCCGAGGAGAAGTTTCTCAGGCTTGTTGCTCTTGCGCCGAAGGCACTTAGAGAGCGCCTCTTTCACCTGTTGCCCTCGAGCCACTGCTGCTCCTCCTCCTCAACGCGCGATCAGTCAGACGTGAAAGATGCGCCGGATTTGTTTAATTTGCACCGGTGCTCTCTCCAAAGAGTAATGGGCTACGAGGGTTTTGTACCAGTGCTAAGGCCCAACACTTGTTTTATTAATCCCCCTCGCGAGCACGACCGATGAAACTTCTTTTCCATGCTGGGTAGTTTCGTGTGGCGTCTCTCAGGGGTTCTTTCCAAGTGAAGAACGTGTTGTTTCTGGACGTCATTCAGAGTGAAGCCCATACATGGTTAAAATGGTAAGACGCTTTGTCGACGTATTGCAACGAGAATGTGGTCTCAAGTAGTCATAGCCGAGTATGGTCAGACCTCACGTGAACCGAAGGGAGAAAAAGAAAAAAACCATGGTAAAAAAAAAAAAAAAAAAAAAAGGGAAGGCACGTCCTACATTCCCGTGGCCGTAAAATTTCTCATGCCCAGGATGAAGAGAAGCCTAATGTCATTCCGCGGCTCGTGGGTCCCCCCGGACGTAAATGCATTCCCGAGCCTCACGAGGCGGAAGATGACCGTTGAAATTTACGACGTCGTTAAAGTGACCCGAGCCACCCCCTTGCCGCGTAAGCTCTCTCGCGCCCTCCCTTGTTCTTCTTACCTTTATTACTTCCCGTCCTCTCGTCGTGCGTTAAAAGCCTCCGTTCCTGCGTGAAAATTTGTAGAACTAGTGCTCCGAGCGCTCGAAGGGTTGAGATAGTTCTGTTTCATCGGAAGACCATATATACGCACTTTAGTGATTTTGTATCGAAGATTCAAGAAATAAATGAAACTAGTACGAAGAAGCTTTTGGTCAAATTTGTAATGTTAACTAAACGCCTCGTGCTTTCTCATTTTTGTGATTTTTACACGGAGCAAATGTACAACGCAAATTTCCACTACAAAAGCAACGGCAAAGTCGTGACCAACATTATTCTTAACTATGAATTTTTTTTAGTTAAAAAGTAATTTTTTCATTAAAAGAAATGTTAAAGTTATTTACGAAGTGAGGTTATGAATAAGTTGGATATCTGTTTTACCGACGTTCGACGTATTGGGAAAAAATTACCGTAGCTGTACTGTATAGTTAACTGAGATGAATTCCTCTTCTAATGAAAAAATTACCTTCATAGCTTTGTTAAACACCAGGGTAAGGATTCGTTGGCCACAACTTAACCGCTGCTTTTGCGGTAAAAATTATGCCACTTTTTTTTTACGTACGTTTAAGAAAATCATTAGTTGAGTGAAGCCAAGATGCAATCATGCTTATTGGTTAGGAGGAATTCATTGCTGTATATTCTCTTTAAAGAGGTTTGAAAAGGTGTTTTTACATTTTGTATGTGAATGACAATGTTGAGGAAGTTTTATATTCAAGATTTATTTGTATTTGAAGATACTTATCTTTCAAAGATATTAAATGTACTTTTTTGCGTCAGAAATCGTTTTTGTTTAACTTTTTATTATTTTAAAAGTTTTTTCCAGACAAGTCGTTGTATTAGTCACAAGATTGTTAGTAAAACGAGCAAAAGTAATAAAAAAAATGCATTTGTACACCCCTCGTATCACCTTCCCAAGTGACCCACAGACACCAAATAATTATCCAACGAGGCCTTTCAATCAGCCAATCAGCGACGAGGCTTTGATCGTCCAAGTGCCGGAAAAACAAACCCTGTCCCACAAACCACGCGCAGGTGCAAACAACAACATTCGGACGACAAACAATTTTTTCCAGCCACCGTGTACTCCAATTATCTAGTTTGCCGAAATGACAGGGTCCCCCAAATACGCGTCGAACGTTAATCAATCACCTGGTGCGCGAAACGATTACGACCCGTGTCTTTCTTTTTTTTTCTTCTTCCCGCGTGTTTGTGTTTGCCGATCGCACTACTTAATTGGCACGCGCCAGCGAGTCCAATTGTCGCGATGGTCGTCATCATTAGTTCTCGATGATGGCAGGGGTGCAGAGAAAGAGAGATAAAACAGGGATGCGCTAACAGAGTTATTTTTTAATACCGCGAAGCGTGAGGCTCATCAATCAAGGCCAGGGGGGGGGCGTCGGAGCAAAAAGAGTCCCCGCATCAAATCTCGACGCAATAACGCCCTGGGTGCGCTGGAAAAGGAACAAAGATAGAGGGGGAGAGGGGGTAACATCCCGATGGGGGAAAGCCAATTTCCGCAATGAATTAAGTTCAAGTTGCGAGCGGGGGTGGGGTGCTGCTCGCGACGCGTTTCTTAATTAGACGCTCTCCGGCGTATAATATCGCGCTCCCGCAGGAACGGGGAGAGAGAGAGAGAGACGGACGGCCCCCGGGAGCGACGAGACTTTAATTGCGTTAGATTCTCGTTAATTCCATTCGTTCGTTCGTTCGTTGCTCTCTCTCGTTTCTGGGTGTACTGACTTGCTGTCCGACTACGTCGATGGATGCGCTCTTGCTTGTTGTGCATACAATCGAAATAATTGCGTTTTTGACGCGTTGCGGTGGACCCGAGTTGGATATTTTGCCTTCTCCCATGGACAGGATCATAGTATACGATAGGTTATCACTGGCTTGCTTCGACATTGGTTCACTATGTTTACGGGCCTTAAGGTTATTGCACGATTTCACAGAGACGTGAACATGGATTTTCCGAAACGAGAAACGATGGAACGCCCAATCTTTTTTCCTTTATATCAAAATAAGTAAAAGTTTTCAACAGATAATGGGGAATCACATAACATTGTTTCCTTCCATAAACAGGATGGTACACGATAGGTTATTACTGGTTTGTTTCGGCATTAGCTCACTATGTTTACGGGCCTTAAGGTTCTTACACGATTTTAGAGAAATGGGAACGTGGTTTTGGCCAAACACTCAGTCTTTTGTCTTTGTAGTACTTCAAATGATTAATTCTTTAAATAATAGTTTTTAACAGTTAATGGCAAAGTCGTTGAACTCAGATTACATGTATTATATCAAGCTCCACTCTAGGTGATGACAATGAATGTTCCACGTCTATTGCAGCTACACTCACGTGCAGGTGCACACACACACGAAGTTTGGAGAGTTTGGGGGAAAAGGGAAGGGATTGGGAGAGATTATTGGAAGATAACTGGATTCCAACGACAACGACGTCTAGAGTAGGGTGTCCTCGGATTCGAAGGCGTAATTGAGGCAACGTAATTAGCCCGTATTCATGCTCAAGTTCCACTGAATCGAGTATACGTATGTATACATGGGCGCGTTCCGTGAATTAATCAACCGGATCGCAGAGCTGGTGAAGCGTGACTTCATACGTATATCCAGATATATGTGTGTGGGAGTGGTAAGCGGATGGGTATGACCTACTGTTGGAAATTGGGTTTTACGAATAGATTTAAAGATATGAATAGTAAACTGTTCAGATGACAACCGTGTGTATTGACAAACGTTTTTAGATAAGTATTTATCAGCCTTGCAACGATTTGTCCGACGAATTCAAAATTTTATTCGTCAGCTCTCGCATACTCGATTCTACGAAATGTAAATTCAAAGTGTGTCACAGTTTTCGGACTGTCGAGCTTCCACATGGTATTATATGGAAAATGTTTCACAAAGTTTTTATTGAAATCCGTGACCCAAAGGTACAGAGCACACTCTCCAAGTTGGAATGCCATATCCAAGTTGCCATGACCTGGACAGGAGTTCGCGGTCTCGAGTGATTGCCTGTGAAATCGAGTAACTTCGAAGGTTTCTACTTTTTTATTTTTGGACTGAAATTTTGAACAACGCGATTATCGAACTTACGAAGCTCGAAGTTTTTTCTCGGAACGAACCGAAATACTTGGAAAATCCCGATTTCTCGTGGAAACAATGTACTTTGTCGTTCGATAAATTTTTGCCATCAAAAATCGAGATACTTCAAAAGCGAGACACAACTTTTTTTTCCACCCGAGCGAGGCAGTTCCAAGAAGCCGACTCAATAAAAGCACAAGGGCGGTTCAGCATCGACGTTTCTTCGGGAGTGAAGCAAGGACTAGTGTCTCAAAAATCCCTGTCGCTTCCATCCAAGCAATAAAACAATACAACCCTTGCTGTCACAGCTGTTACAGCTAATCTCGTCAACGCCGTAGAGGATGAAGTCGTGACAGTTGACATGCGGATTTCTTGTCGCTTTTACGAAAATCGGTCGCAACATCTTTCAAATCATAAATCCTCATCGTCGCTGGAGCTAGGCTTGAAAAATAATTTCATGCGGAGGCACCGAGAATTCGTAAATACTCCCGACTCACATTACATTTCACACCCGCACTCACACCTCGTTCTCCTCGTATTTCACGCTTTCTTCATGATGATTTTTTTTCATGCCTAATTTCCATCTCTTTTGTATTAGTCGTAATAATTAAAAAAAAAATGCTTCCCAACAAGTATAAATCCCGGCCAATTACACAGTGGTCTTTTCGCGCGTCCTACCTTCCGGGGGCGATGAGCTTTAACCTACGAGTCTAGCTTCCGGCCGGCTGTGATTAATGCAGACCAGGGGGGGGGGGTGAAGGGACGAGGAAGACGAGAGCCGGCCCCTGTACTTCTTCTTCGTCTTCCAGACGACAATTTAGTGCGGCACGAAACGGGATTATACGGAGACGGTCCCCTGTCTTGCGGCGAATGAGATTCCACGGAGGCGGACGTACACGTGGTGTCAGCGGTGGGTTTTGGAGGGGGGAGTAGGTCTGTGTCTTTAATAAAAATCTAATTAAATTAGCGTCGTTTGGAGGGATCGTTTAATTGGACAGGGTTAAAGTGCGTTTTTCTTTGTATTTTTGGTGAATACGTAACGTTACAGAAAATTATACGTGGAACAGGTTCCTATTTGCAGTAAAAATAAGAAAATAACATTTCTGAGCCTATTCAGTGAATCTCAAAAATTAATTTGGATTCATATAATATCCATCCTTATGAATGTTAACAAAATAACAATAAAATACGAGTTTATTTCTTGATAGACACATCAATAATAAAATACTAAGAGGAAATTAATGGGGCTGTTAAAAACTATTTTGGAAGCGTAAAAATCACATTTGAAACCAACAGTTGTGATTTTAAAATTTCAGCTCATCAAGTAAAATAAAAATCTTTAATTAAAAACAACGTCCAATGGTGGTACTGTCATATTTTGAATTTATTAAAAAACAAAACAACGTTTCGGCCGTTTGGACAACGTCCCGGCCCTCATCAGGTACAAAAATCTATGAGTAACAAAATTCTTTGCAATACAAATTTAAGTAAAATATAATAAACGCAAATCTTTTCTATTCAATCTCCTCAATTTTTGTATAAAATACAAAACTATAGCTAGTAACTCTAAAAATAACAGATTAAATAATGATTGGATACTAAAATAACACCCCGTTAGATGATTTTCCATCTTTAGTACACAAATACAGTAATTTTGATATTGTCAAACAGTGATAACAAAATTTTTTGTCGTACACAAAAGTACTGTGTATAAATATTGATCTTTAACGGGTTACAAGTTAAAAAAATAGAGTAATGGAGAACAAAAAATTAAAAAGTAAAATACAAATTGAGCCCACACGCGCCAAAGAAGACTAGCAGAGCGAGAAAAACACGTGCAAAAAGGAAAAAAATCGTCCCTCTCACGTACAACAAGGGATTTCCGTGCGTGCGTTCGACGCCAGCGTACGTGTTTATCCCGAGCGCGTAAGGGTTTGTACGTGCGAGCTTAATGCATTATTTAGAACAAACTGTTGGAGTGAGGAGGGACTTTGGGGGAGCAGCTTTTCCAAACTCTCCTTCGGCAAACGAAAAAAAACCTCCTCCACTCACGTACCTACTACGTTCATGTTTCTCTGTATGTACCCTTATTATTGGGTAACGAAAATCTTGTTTGATGAATAATTGTTTTTTTATTTCGTTTACGCAACGATTTAATGATATTTTCAAAAGAAACAAGACCCCCAAGAAACATCAGAAACAACAACTCGCGAAATTCAAAGGCGTTGGTACGGGTGGAGGGGGTGCGGTAAACGATGCAGCGCCCGCCTGCAGGCGACCGACAGTGCTTAATAAGGTCTCTCGCGCGGGCTTGCTCTGGCGTGTCTTATTTTCCGCGAATAATTACTTGCGAAAGTTACAAAACGCGAAAGTTTGCGCGCGCGGAGCTGTACAATTGCAAACTTATACAACAAGGAGCCCCCGGATCCTCCCCCCCTCCTCGGCCTCCTCTTCTTTCTCCGGTTTGCACTGCTCGGCAAGTTAATTCGTCGTCCCTCTCTCGTCTTCCGTTTTGCCCCGAGGCTTCGCGTCTATCGCTTTACAGCTGTTTTTCTTTGTCACGCGTTTGTTTTCGAGTTGTTCCGGTCTTCTTTGATTCAATTTTGCCGGTTTTCTCATTGTATCCTTATCAATCAATATTCTCGGTCTGCACTTGGTGAAGATTTCACGTCGGAGATGATTAATTTGACGAAACTCACGTTCATTAAGTTCAATTTGGTTAATTGGTCGTAATTCCACGTTATTTTATGATAAAATAAATCAAAGTATTTACACCTTCTATTACTATGATGTGACTTCTGGTACCCAGCAATAATAGAATGAAAGGTACCAGTCCCGTATTTATGAGTAATGCTATGAATATCACACAGAAAAAGTGATTTAAAAGATCTCCTTTTATAAATCAAATAAGTGAGATTTCAAAATATTCAAATTCCATACAAACTGTCAGATCTTGTAGGTTGTTATACTTGACATTTCCACAATTTTCATACGAATTCCAATGACTCAACGCGTTATTGAAAGAGTCGGATCGATAAACCAAAAATTGTACGCATCCACATAAGAGTCGTAGTGCTCAAACCTTGTGTCGCTATAGAGTTCCACAGCACGCATTAGTAAATCAGTCGATCCAAGCACCGTCGATTTTTCGAAGATCAGCAGCAACATTTCACGTAATTGCCACCTCGGAACCGCGTTAGGAAAATAATCTCTTTTCACCTCACTCCGACGCTCCCCGCAGTCTCGCTCATCCGACCGCACAAAGAACCAGAGAGAGAGAGCGCCTCCTTTTATCGAAATAGAGAGAATCCAGCTAACGAAAGGACATGAAGGGCACGGGGCCGGGAGGGGGATAAAGGAGCAAGAGTCACGTCTCGGAGCTCGAGCTAGTCACTCTAATTAAATTACTTAAGCGTACGTGTATCTAAGAGGCGCAGCCTCTAGAACCGAGCGTGTGCGTATAGACAGGAGAGATGCCGAACTGTATTTAATAAAGAGGAGAGCCCGGCATTCACCTGTGAATACATATATATGTATATATGCCCGTGCGTGGTTGTGCCTTTATGAAATAGAATCGTCTGACTATACATACACCAGTGCATTTACCAGAGAGAGTTACCAGCGAGGACGTCGGCAAGAGGAAGCAAAAATTCGCCCCAAGCGAGAGAGGAGGAAGCTCTTTGGATATTAAATGAGAGACGAGGCGCGCGTTTGTTTATTACGATGTCGACTGAGAGATTTGGTGGCGCACGTCCCTTTGTCCCCTAGGTATAGGGGAGGAGGAGTGCGTTTTTTGACATCTTGTACAGCGATAGGTTTTTTTTTTTTTTTTTTCCACCATCACTTGGGGTCTATTGATGGATGAGTTTCTTATTTTTACGGTTGCCGTTTGCGATCGCGTTTCGATTTTCTCTTTCCATCGCGAATTTATTCTAGTTAATACTAAATTAAAGTGGCATCTTACATCATTTCGCGAGATCGACATTTTTTTTTACTTTCAACGTGATGGGAAAGCACGACAATCATGCTGATGGTCAAACGCAAATGCTCCTGTGTTGCATTTGTTTTTCGACTTTTACGCTTTTTGTTTGATTAAAATATTCGCAGTGTAAGTTAAAAGGAAATTAAAATTAACGGTGCCTTTAAAACCAGTCACAATTAATTAAAACTCGTGTGAAAAATAAAAAAGATACAATCAAATCAAAGAAGACAAAAAAATGCGGTAGAGGCAAGCCATAACATAAAAAAAAAAAATGATAAGTACGTTTGGAGTAAAAACAAAATTTTGCAGTAACGTTATGAAAGAAAAAAAGAGACTTGATGGATTATTTAAATATAAAAAAAAAACATAGAGTTGAGATGATAAAATAAAAAAAAGCCGCTCAGCAGCAAACAATCGTACGGCCCCAAAATATAATACGAGATAAGCCTCGCAACGAAAAAGGAAGTCCGAAGTCGTGATTCGCTCGATGGTGCCTCTAAAACGCTCCTACCAACTCCTCGACCGGAATACTTATGAAGCTGAGTCTCGGGAATAAGTGGGCGCGCGTAAGCGGCTATTAGGCTTTGCGTCTATATGTTAATCTCAAAGTGTATCGCTGCTTTTAGCAAAATGAAAAAAAAAAATTTATATATATACATTCCCACATGTATCGCCAAACATATACCAATGGCCGATTATAAACAATCACCCTAAAAGGACTTGGAAAAAAAAAAAAAAAAAAAACAACAACCCGTTCCTCCCACGTCACGCGTCTCTACTATAATCCGCTCGAAAACTCCGTAGTGACACTCGTGACTCTCGCTCTCTAGGTATTACGCGTAATACGAGTGTGTAAAAATTCGCGTGCGCGGCCATGTACATCTCGCGTACGTGATGTTGCAGTCACCGGGAAAACGGAGACGGACGGAGAAAGCAGTGGATAGAGGGAAAATTGACGTCTGTCTTGGTGGTTGTTATGTTAACGTGTCGATACTCTGGCACGAACAACTGCAATATTATTATTTAATTGCGATGAAACTTCCAGCAGAGTTATTTTTCGGAAAAAATGTTAAAATTCGAGTTTTTCACATGTTTGACCTCATTTGGATGAAAACGTGCATTATGCATAGTTCAACAATAAAAAGAAAAAAAAACAACAACAACAACAAAGAGAGTTTCATACAGCTTTTAGTGATGTATGCTCTGTTGAACATGAAAATTTGTACCCGTATTTTCAAGGCATCAAGAAATCATACAATGTTAGGTACATACTTTTATTGACAAAGACACCGGCCCTTTTAGCTTATAATTTTTTATTTTTTGATGAACCCAAGCATCTTTTGATACTTCACATCCTTACAAATCTGAGAAAAGCTGAACTAGCAAAAAAGTATACTTTTATTATGGAATTCATGGACTCATTAACTATTATCAAAGTATACGAGAAGAGTTGGTTGGTTCATTGATGATACATATGTATGTATGGACATTGAAACAACTCAAGAACGCCACTTTGCATCGCGAAAAAACGTGCATTTATCTTGCGGAGGTGTGGTCTATGTCAGCAATAGTCTGGCCAGTGATGTCACTGATAATTGAGACGAAACGCAAACACATCGCGCTAGATATCTCTATTATGTTTGCATAATGAATGCACCTGAAACTATACATACTCTGGCGCTTTGTTTGCGTTGCATTAAGATAATAGTGCATTACGGCTGCGAGGCTGATGCGTCGATCGTTCGTGTACCATTTTTCGTTAAAAACCATTGAGAAAATAAATGTGCATTTTTTTGCAGTTCATTGTAATTGGTGGAGCATCATCGGTTTGTACAAAATAAAAAAATAAAAATGATGGGTGCATTAATCATGACAAAAAGGACCATCAAAGTCCTCTGGGAGCGAAACCGCGGGGAAATAGCCAATTTCCAAATAAAAACCTATCACCCGATGGATCGTCCGGTCGAAGATGAAGCTCGTCGCGTTATCGAATTTCCCGAGTTCGCAGACCACGAGCGCGACCAGCAGGTCATTAGCCTTGCGTCGGGGAGTAAATTGGCGCTCCGGTTAAAGTGCGCCATGGAAGGACGCCAATTACCCGGGCCTCGGAGATTCCCTTCCCGAATAATCGCATTATTTCTCTCGCCAGCCCAACATGTTGGTGCGTATAACTTTGGCGAGGGTTGTGCTTTGATTTTCGCTCATGGTGCGCGTGAGTGGGATTTTGCAAAGGGACCTGGTGGTTCGACGCGATTTTGCAACGGTTCCATGAGAAATGCGTTTTTCCAAGGTGTCTAAGAAATTTCATCACGTCAATTAATAACTACAATTGGTTGTAGTGTAACACCAAATTAAATGTTTCATTAAAATAGCCCAAAAAACTTTCATTCATCTATTTACTATTGACAGTAGGTAGAAACCCATAGTGAACTTCAGAATTTTATTTTCATCCATAGTTTATACTCATTATATGAAGTATCTTAAAAGTAATTTAAATTTCAGCGAAATCGCAAAATTTTTAAGTTTTTTATCTGTCATTTTAAAGATAATTTTAAAGAAGGGGTCTCGAAATTGCACGATTTTATCGTCTCACACACTGAGCTTTTGCACTTGGGATTAAAATGTTTCAAATGGTCACTTTAATTATCGAGTTGTAGTAGACCGATTCCCTCGATAAATTATAAATCCTCGATTGATCATCATCATCGTGGTTTTTACGGACCAGTACAGATGATCGATCGTGCCGACTTTCCTCTGAGCTCGACGAGTTTTGACGCTGTCACGATCAGTTAAAAGTTGTTAAGACTCGGCTGTGCGGGACACGCGCAAGGTCTCGCCGATCCAATAAAAAAATGTTCGATGACGAGTTCGCGGGCGAGCAAAAATTGAGTTTACAAAGTAACGGGGCTGGGTAAAATGCGCGGACACACGGACGACAACACTCCAGGGAGATAAGAAGGAGATAGATAAGGAGTCATAAGTGAGTTTTTGCGCTTTATGCTTTCGAGAGATGATGGAAGTGGGTTATTGTGTTGGAAAAATTTTTCACTCGGGCTGGGAACCCTTCCTGCAAAGTCCAACTAGGTAGTACACGAACAAAAGATTGAGAACTGCTTGGACAGGACAAAAGTTTTTTAATTTTTAGAAATTTCGCTCATAATCTTTCGAAATAATGGACAATTATGTCAATTTCACAATCCTCCAAACGCATTTCTTCAAATAAGTATCGACAACTTTCAATCGGACGATATGATAATGTTTCAAAATTTTACAATTTTATCTTAAAATCATAGCCATGTCACAACTCTTGGTATATAAAAGGTTAATGTCAATTTTACGACATCTAGTTTATGATGTATTTATGTGTGTATAGCACTGAATACGTAGTAAAAAAGAAGAAACAATAGGGCATGTCACGGATAAAGTCAGTAATTGTAGACATGCTAAACAACTCTCATGAAGGCAATCTGTATTTAATTATAAAAAGATGAAATAAACGTGAGCCAATAAAAATTATCGTTATATGTAGAACAATATAAAAAATACTATTCTTTCAAAATGGAAAAAAAAACCTTGATGTCAATTCCATGACAAGTATTACAGCAAGAACGTTCATCATTTCTTAAAAATTCTGTAATATCGATTTAAGTGTACACTGTACTACAGCTTAAATAAATTAGTGTTGGATAGATTAACTAATTAGAAAGTCAAGTAAATTAGTTATTAAAACAATTTATTATAATCACCTTAAGAACACAAAGTTACATACTATATCTTCTAATTACAATAAGCGTTATATGAGTTGAATCGTTACACAAATCGCATGTTTTATAAAAACAAAACCATTCTTCCATCTACTGAAATAGTTGTGACGGTAAACAATTTTGTTTGATTATATCAACCAAGCACCTTAAGTTAACAAATTTTTTTTCGTACTTGAAAGAATTAATTAGTCTCAATATTAAATTCATCAAGTCATACCTTTTATCACTGATAAAAATCTAGAATCTCACTTTTTTTCCTTATTTTGGAAAACCTTATCTACTTGATGAACTGATGCATTCCGTAAAAAAGTCTCTCATAAAAAACAATGATTAAATTTATATCTTATTACAATTTAATACATACTTATATGTTTGTTGTACATTGAGTGACTGATAATTAATAAATTATAGAGTGAGAGGCAAAAGCCATAAAACATTTTAACAGCGTAGCTACTCCAATAGTTTAAAAGGATTTAAAGGGTTGTTTAAGATTTCATCTTCAACCAAAATCCACCCTTTGGATACACCGCAAATTGACTGGAATCGTGTTCAAATGGTATACAAGTTTTTTTACATGGTTCAAGGCTACACTTGGACAGTAACTGAGTAAACAAAGTCTTAATCTCATGTATGGCGAAACGCCTACCTATGCACATTCTTGGGCCTAAACCAAAGCCCAAATTGAACACATCACCACTAATCTTCTTGTTCAAAAATCTATCAGGATCGAATTTATCTGGATTTTCATAATAAACTGGGTCTCTATGGATAGCTGCAACAGCTGCAAAAACTTCTGTTCCTGATTTAATTGTGATTGGTTTTCCTCCAGGTAACGCTGGTGGAAACTCAAAGTCCTTGGAGCACATCCTCGACACGTAAGCGATAGGATGCATTCTCATAGTTTCGTAGAAAACAGCATCCAAATAGTTCATATTACCAATAGCTTCGTATGTGGGCTTACCATCACATTCCTTCATGACTTTATCTATTTCTGACTGAAGTTTTTGCTGAGCATCGGGATTGACAGCTAGTTCGTGTGCCATCAAGCACATGAAATCAGATGTGGTGTCGAAGCCACCGAGGATGAAAACAAAGACTTGAGCTGTGATTTCTATCAAATCTTCACTAGAAACCCCCCCAACTGTACTTTTAGCATCAATAAGAAGCTGCAACATGTCAGGTCGAGTGATACCCTTCTCTTGTCTTGTCTTTATCGTTGTTTCGATAATATTAATAAAGAAATCAGTTTCTTCTTTAGGGATGATCCTAGTACCTAACTTGGCTGCCAGTTTTGGGAACATGGCAGGTAACAAGAATCTGAGCAGAATTTTTCTATTAGAAAAAGAGCACTCTCTTCCCGTGACGTAAAACTTATCGTTTGGATTGTCCAAACTGTTAACCTCAATACCAAAAGCACAGGTAGCTATTATATCTGTTGTAAATCGACCAAAAACATCTTTAATGTCAATAGCATCAACATTGGCAAACAGTTTGATAAACGTTTCCGCAAAACTTTCAGCACATTGAGATATCAACCCGTGCATCGTCCGGATTTTACTTGACGTAAACGCTGGACTCAATAAACTACGCACATCTCTCCATTTATCGCCATTTAAAAAAGCCAAGTTCTTACCAGTTAGTGGATCGGTTGCCTCTTCGACAAAAGTTCTACGATGAGCGAAATGGTCAAAGTTTTTAATGAACACGGATTTTATCAAGTCAAGATCACGTACGACAATTGCATGGCTGACAAAAAAGTAGGAAACAACGTATTTTGCTTTTTTATTCGCAGCATACAAATCCTTTATTATGATATTGGCATGACATCGCTTTATTAAATTAACACCAAAAATACCGATGGACGGTAATTTAGGATATGCAGGCACTCCGTGTTTAATGAAGTACCATCTCATTTTAACATTTTTCCACACAACGTAGATTACACTTAAAAAAATTAACCAAATCCAGAAAGCCATAATAACCAGAATTTCTAAACTGTAATAACTTTTTTTATTCAAAGTGAACTTGATTATGTATTAATTGTGCAGTGTTTCAAACGTTACCAAAGGATCGCTATGCATCGAGAGACTAAAGTTGTACGAATACTGCGTGAAGTACTCATGTGCAGAGCAATGATGTGTAATCTTATTGCCTGTTGACTTGAACTTATCGGGTGCCTTTATATTTAATCCACTGAAGACATGTATGAGCGATTCGATTTAACAATTGGAAATTTTCCAAAGTTCAAAGCAATATTTTTGGCTTTAAGAAGTATAAATAAAAATTTAAAAAATATCTCGAAGTCAGATGTGACTAACATAACTTCTTTCTAATTTATAGAAGAAGCATAACACTAATTAAAAACACAATTTCGAGATCAACCCATATTTTTTAATTTCTGCAACTCTAGTAAAGAGAAAATAATACTTTTTTTATATACTTTGTTGTTTTGAAGCTGAAAAAAGCTGAAAATTCACTAAATATACGAAACCTACACTTTACATCTCTTTTATAATTCTTAGCTCAAGAGTTGTGTGGTTCAAAGGTTTTCGAGATCATGTTCTGCTTAAATAAGTACAAATATTATTATTAAGTCATTTCGGTACGCAAAGAAAACTTAAACATGTTTAGAATCTGTTGAAAACTAAAAAACTATGCTACCACTAGAAGCCTGCAGAAGATCAAAGTCTTGGAGTCAAAAATGTATCGAAAGAAATTTTTTTTATTTCAAAATACTTCCAACCATACATTTGTCATACAATTGTTAGTAGATGTATAAATATATATGCTCGAGTAACAGGGACTTTATAAAAGTTTTCCTTCTATCGGTCACTAGATAATTCTATTTTAATAACTCTAGTTCACAGTATTTACAAGAAAAATGTTTCACGTCATGTTTTCATCCATTCGTAATTTTATTTATTTCATTTAATCACTTAAAAGCAGTATTTTAAATTTTAAAATGAGCAAAAAAGAAAAAGAAGATCGAGGCCCAGTAAGCTTAAAAGCTGTTGTAACGATTTATATTTAAATTTTTTATCATGATGCAATTTATGCTCCAAAATGAAATCCAAAATCATTAAGCAATTATTATCTTACGAAATTGTTCATTTTAGAAATACATGCATTTGTTGGAATTCGTAAAAAAATTTATACGACATCGGTACGACTGAATAAAGCTTTATTTAAAACTATTATTATCTGCTAATTAAGCCACTTAATCCGGCTACTTCAAGTTTTTCAATGATCAAACACAGGATGATGATCTACTAGTTGACAATGATTTACGTGAATAAATGCAAGTCTGGGGTCTGATTGTTTGAATTACCATCAAATAATATAATCAGTTATAACTCATGGTCAACAGAGCTTTATTCTCGTCAGATTGTTTTTGACAAAAGTTTTTTGTTATTTAAGATAAATGAAGATAATAATCATACATCAAATAATATTATTTTCTTTTTGCTTATTTTGTTGTGATATCTCAATCTACTTTTTAAAGAATTGACTACTAAAAAACAGCTAAAAAAGAGGAGAGAGGGAGAGAGATTCGGAGACAGATTGATGAATTACTTTATTATAGTGACATAAGGCTTAACTTCATAGGGTCACACAAGTTGAGAAATTTTATAATAGTAAATTAAATTGTTAATACATAGCTATAAGTAAATTATTTACATAATAATTATTATTTGCATGATAAAATACCAGTAGAGATGTACACACTAGAGCGAGAGAGAAAGAGAGGAAGAGAGAGAGAGAGAGAGACGAAAAGAGGCAAAAAGTTTGAGTACGAGAGTTACCTTTATGAAATCAGAGCATCCGACCTTGTAGCAGCAAGTGACTAACGTATGTTATCAAGGCACATGGGAAGTATGACAAAAACTCCTAACTGACACATATAATATAGAAAGTTTCAGAGATTTTATTTTTCTTATAACACATAATTATTCCGTAAAAACAGAAAAATTATCATAATATTATATTTATGTTCACAGAAAAAATAACATAATGAATATTTTACTACTAATAACTATCACACGATGATTAAATTCATAAAAGACTTACTAAATACAGTAATCTCTAACATGATAAAAATTTTTTTTCGTTGCTTTCATCAATGTTAGATACACACAGTTGTATTTTTTTCTCTGGAAGATAAATTTCAACATGTTACAAAAAAATTATGAATTGCTTTCTATCGATAAAAAACGACAAACACATCAAATCCTTAATAATGTCATTACAATGACATATTACAGAAAATTACCTTCGGCGACTTATTTTTAACCAAAAACCATTTTTCGCATTCGGAACAAAACTATATCTACTGTACTCAAAAGGTACTGGTGATTTTTTGCACAGTTCCAGATTACACTTTGTTAAAAGATGCAAAAACAAAACTTTTATTTCCAAAATCGCAAAACGGTATGCTATACACGCTCTCGGACCCATTCCAAAACCCAAATTTTTGACATCAGTAACTGTGATTTTTTTGTTCAAAAATCTGTTGGGATTAAATGTCTCGGGATCCTCGTAGTAATTTGGATCTACTTGTATGGCACAACTTGGTATGATAATGCAATCGCCTTTTTTTACAACAAAAGATTTACAGCCCGGCAAAGCCGGTGGAAACTCAAAATCTTTCACCACAATTCGTCGAATGAGACTTACTGGATATAACCTCAAAATTTCGTTAAAGATAGCGTCCATGTACGGCATTTCATTACTTACAGCTTCGTACGTTGGTTTCCCATTGCATTTCTCCATTACCGCATCAACTTCATCTTGTAAGCGTTTTTGGATGTCTGGATGGGCTGCAAGCTCGTTGGCTATTAGACACATGTGAGAAGCACTGTTCTCTAAGCCACCAAGGAAAAAAAGAAAAACCTGAGCCGTTATATCTATCAAACTCTTGTGAGATTTTGTGTCTTGTGTCTCCATCATCATTTGTAACATATCTGGCCTAGTGATACCTTTTTCTTCTCTTGTTCTAATAGTCGTTTTAACAATATTAAAAAAATAATTTGTATCTGACTTTGACATAAGTCTTAGGCCAAGTTTTTGTGAGAGACTTGGAAAGTTTTTAATAAGGACAAGATTAGCTAGTGGAATGTTCTTAAAATCAGTGCATCTCCTACCCGTGACGTAAAACTCGTTTTCTCTATCTTTCAAACTGTCAACTTCAACACCGAAAGCACATGTAGCTATAACGTCATTGGCATATCTCGCGAAAGCATCTTTGGTATCGATTTCCTCTTTATCCTTGTAAAGATCTACAAACTGACGTGAAAAATTATCGGCACACTTGTTAATATGGAAAATCATTCTTCGAATTTTACTTGATGTAAATGCGGGAGTCAACAATGCACGCACTTCACGCCACTTGTCACCATTTATAAAGGCCAAACTTTGTCCAAGTAATGGGTCGACATTGTTGTCGAAGTACTTTTTTCGATCACAAAAATTGTCGAAATTTTTTACAAGAATAGCTTTTACCAAGTCTAAATCACGTACAATGATAACTTTGGTAGTAATCATGTGACACCCGATATACTTGGCTTCTTTGTTCATATTGTATACATCCTTTAACAAGTAACTGATATGTCTTTTTTTAAACACATCGGATGCTGATATCCCAATAAACGGCCATTCAAATGGTTGCGGTATGCCTCTTTCTTTGAAGTAATATCTTTTTCTGTTGGCTTTGTAAAAAACAAGCATAATTATCACTACTACAGATGCCCATACAAAGTAGTCCATATTTATTTTTTGCCAATTAAGTAACTAACTCTTAATGCCGTTATAATTCATATATATGATGTTATGTGAAACGTGGTGTAGAAAACACAACGCGTAAGCTACTGAGTCGTAATCTCGTAAATGCTTGCTTTTTTATTCTGTGTGATTGTTAGATAACCAAAATTAGAGGATGGTTAGTATCTCAGTACTGGTAATAATACCACTGATGCATAGAGTCCAAACATACATGTGTTAAAAAGTAAAATACTAAACAAAAAATTTTTTTTTAAAGAACTCTTCTCAAATTTATAACAACAGTTAATTATCATATACCAGATTACTGGCAGAAATATTCAACATATTAGTTCAGATATATAAAAGATGTGAAGTGAAGTCAGAGCTGTGGCTTATAATATAACTCCATGTACAAATTATAAATATCCATGTCATTTTCTGAATGTTGACAAGTTTCACATGCAGCCGAATGATATTACGATCGGTCAAATTCTCGGGTACGTGCCAGTGTAAAATGTAAGTATCGGAGAGCGACGCAGTTGTATAATCTCTCCCGCTCGTCTCAGTGGGTGTGCTTACACATACGCTGATACTTTGTTAAGTATGTGACGCACTGATTAAATCCAACTGTACAGTCACCCACAAAAACTTGACATTGGCTGTGAAATAAAAATGTTCTGAAATACGAAATGTCAGCAATGTGATTATATAGTTCTGGATAACATTTTTTTCAACAAGTCTTCAAATTAAAAATTTTGGGCTGTGCCATTATCCTTTGTTAATTAAAACATATAGTGAAACATAATGCAATAAAATGCGATGTAATGCAATAATAACGCAATGCTCGATATCTGATGACATTAACAATTAACACTGAGTTCTGAGTAATAGAAGAACTATCGTAAAGGTATGCTTTACTAAACTCATAATGTGCTAAAAGTATAACTAATGATTTACATGAGTCAATGATACAATATAAAACATCTTTCATTAAAATACTAGAATAACTTTATAAAGAAAATAATTCAACTGCAAAATATGATAAATCGTATCGAGTATCTAAATAAATTAAAGACAACTAATAAAAAGTCACTGCCTACGACTCATTTTTAACCAAAATCCATTTTTTGCATTTGGCACAAAACTATATTTATCGTATTCAAAAGGTACTGGTGACTTTTTGCACAGTTCCAAATTACACTTTGTTAAAAGATGCAAAAACAAAATCTTCGTTTCAAGTATGGCAAAACGATTCCCTATACAATTTCTCGGACCAATTCCAAATCCCAAATTTTTGATATCAAAGGTTGTTATTTTTTTATTCAAAAATCTATCTGGATTGAATGTCTCGGGATCCTCGTAGTAATTTGGATCCTTCAATATAGCACAACTTGGTATGATAATTTCAATTCCTTTCTTTGCAACGTAAGGTTTACAGCCTGGCAAGGCCGGTGGAAACTCAAAATCCTCAGACACTAGACGTCGGATGGGACTTACTGGATACAACCTCATTGTCTCACTAAAAACGGCATCCATGTACGGCATATCGTTATTTACGACTTCATACGTTGGTTTCCCATTGCATTTCTCCATTACCGCATCAACTTCATCTTGTAAGCGTTTTTGAATGTCTGGATGGGCTGCAAGCTCATTAGCTATTAGACACATGTGAGAAGCAGTGCTTTCTAATCCACCGATAAAAAATATAAATGCCTGTGCTGTGATGTCGAGCAAACTCTCATACGATTTTGTATCTCGTGCCTCCATCATTATCTGTAACATATCTGGCCTAGTAATACCTTTTTCTTCTCTTGTTCTAATAGTTGATGTGATAACTTTAATAAAATAATCTGTGTCCGACTTTGATATAAGTCTCATGCCAAGTTTTTTTGAGAGACTTGGAAAGTTTTTAATAAGGACAAGATTAGCTAGTGGAATGTTCTTGAAATCAGTGCATCTCCTACCCGTGACGTAAAACTCGTTTTCTCTATCTTTCAAACTGTCAACTTCAACACCAAAAGCACATGTAGCTATAACGTCATTGGCATATCTCGAGAAAGCATCTTTGGTATCGATTTCCTCTTTATCCTTGTAAAGATCTAAAAACTGACGTGAAAAATTATCGGCACACATGTCAATGGGACCAAACATTCCTCGCATTTTACTTGATGTAAAAGCGGGGCTCAATAATGCACGCACCTCGCGCCACTTTGGTCCGTTAATAAAAGCTAAACTTTGGCCAAACAATGGATCGGCATTTCTGTCGAAAGCTTTTTTGCGATAAGCAAAGGAATCAAAATTTCTCACGAGAACACTTTTTATCAAGTCCAAATCACGCACAACAATAACTTCTTTTAACAATATGTGGCAACCGACATATTTAGCATCTTTATTCATGTTGTACAAATCTTTTAGTAAATAACTCATATGTCTTTTTTTTAAAATATCGACCACAGAAATACCAGTAAACAGCCATTCGAACGGTTGTGGTATACCTCTTTTTTTGAAATGATATCTTCTTTTGTTTACATTATACAATACAAATGTCACTGTCACTATTAAAAACGTCCATATAAAGTAAAACATACTCATTTTATTTTGTAAATTAACTTATTTCAATGACACTACACTATAGTACTGAAGCTGCGTCGTGACGTGCGAATCGTTGAGCTGCAAATACAAGCATTTTAATCCCGTGTGACCGATATATTGGCTGCAGTGAAATGTTATAAATAAAGTAGTATTACTGATAATAATATTGTGATGTGATTTATTAGTATACCACGTCAGAAAAAAATTTAATTTCAAAACTGTATGGTTGGTGGCGTTGATTACCTATACTCGCAGATTAAAATTGTTTTCGTAATGTTGCCACTCTAATTTTGCAATCTTTATATAACATATTTCTGAATAACACAGTCTAAATAACAAATTTATTTTTTTTGTTAAGTTGATAACGCGCATGGCGGTCGATCGTTCGGTATAAGCAGCAATGAATTTTTGGATCTTTTGCAAAAGATGAGCGAGAGGTGTGCAAGGTTAAAGCCTATATCTACAAAAGCATCGAGTTGAAACTTGTGCGACACATCAGCTCATTTAAGGTCTAGCTTTACATGGAAGTACTTTAATGAATCTATAAATAATTTGTTAGTCTACAAGAGTTTGGGGGAATAAATTCAATGAAAATATTTTACATAATGTAAAAACGAAATAAATGTGTAATTACTGTGGAACATACTAAAGAAATACTACAGACACGTCCACCGCAATAATATATCGGAGCATTCACTTGATTTTCTAGATAAATTAAGCAGAAATAGTTGAGATAGTATTTTCTAATATTTAGAGCTAACACAACGATAAAATTTTTTTAGTGTATGGTCAGGTAGCTTGTTTATTGACAAATATATTATTTGGCTAAAAGGTAACATAATATCACAATGGCTGCCACCAATTACGTAATTCATTAAAGAAGAGGAAGGGTTTTTTCACGTGATTAAATAACAAAGCGATTAAGCTTCTGTATTCAATGAAATTTATTCTCTAAGTGATGCTTTGCTAAAAAATATTACAACACAAGTTTTATATACATTACTATCACGTTACAAAAACATGAGTATGATAAGAATTACACATCATTTAATTTAACTATCATGAGTGAAACGACATACTTACATTACACTCGCATTATTTTTACAATTTTGTTACTATAAGTACCAAGTAATACAAGGTTCTTACATGATATTACTAATATGACATATCACAGGAAAACTACTTTCTGGGACTTATTTTTAACCAAAATCCATTTTTTGCATTTGGTACAAAACTAAATTGATCATATTCAAAAGGTACTGGTGATTTTTTGCACAGTTCCAGATTACACTTTGTCAAAAAGTGCAAAAATAAAATCTTCGTTTCAAGAATAGCAAAACGATTTCCTATACACACTCTTGGACCCATCCCGAAGCCCAAATTCGTGACATCAAAGGTTGTTATTTTTTTATTCAAAAATCTATCTGGATTGAATGTCTCGGGATCCTCGTAATAGTCCGGATCTAGGTGAATAGCGGAAGATGGTATGAAAACTTCCAGCCCTTCTTTTGCCACAAACGGTTTGGAGTCTGGTAAAGCTGGCGGCAGCTCGAAGTCCTTGGACACTACTCGACCGAGAAAACTTACTGGATACAACCTCATTGTCTCACTAAAAACGGCATCCATGTAAGGCATATCGTTATTTACGACTTCATACGTTGGTTTCCCATTGCATTTCTCCATTACCGCATCAACTTCATCTTGTAAGCGTTTTTGAATGTCTGGATGGGCTGCAAGCTCATTAGCTATTAGACACATGTGAGAAGCCGTGCTTTCAAAGCCACCGAGAAAAAATATAAAAGCCTGTGCAGTGATGTCGAGCAAATTTTCATACGATTTTGTATCTCGTGCCTCCATCATCATTTGTAACATATCTGGCCTCGTAATCCCCTTTTCTTCTCTCGTTCTGATAGTAGATTTGATAATTTTAACAAAGTAATCAGTGTCAGATTTTGATATTAATCTCATACCAAGTATTTGTGATAATCTTTGGAAGGCAGACATGAAAAGCAATTTCACTAGTGGCATTTTCTGAAAATCAGTGCATCTCTTACCCGTGACGTAAAATTCGTTTTCTCTATCTTTCAAACTGTCAACTTCAATACCAAAAGCACATGTAGCTATAACGTCATTGGCATATCTCGTAAAAGCATCTTTGGTATCGATTTCCTTTTTATCCTTGTAAAGATCCAAAAACTGACGTGAAAAATTATCGGCACACTTGTTCATGGGACCAAACATTCCTCGCATTTTACTTGATGTAAAAGCCGGGCTTAATAATGTTCGCACGTCACGCCACTTGTCACCATTGATAAAGGCCAAATTTTTGCCAAACAACGGATCCACATTCTCGTCGACAAAACTCTTGCGGTAGGCAAAGTGATCGAAATTTTTCACAAGAACACTTTTTATCAAGTCCAAATCACGCACAACAATAACTCTGCTGGTCAACATGTGACACCCAACGTACTTGGCTTCTTTGTTTATGTTGTACACATCCTTGAGTATGTGACTGATGTGTCTTCCTTTAAATACATTAGATCCCGATATCCCAACAAAAGGCCATTCAAACGGCTGTGGTATGCCTCTTTCCTTAAAATAATACCTTCTTCTGTTGGCTTTGTAAAATATAAATGTGATTATTACCACAACCACTGTCCATATTAGGTAATCCATGTTTGCTCTATCCAACCAGGAAAATTACTTCAAATGACTCAACGCAGACGCAACGAAGAACATGACAATCAATTCCCGACGCTTCGTGCGAGCAGCCGAGCGTGTGATTCGCGAATGCTAGTGATTTTACCTTGAATGCACGTTATATTAGCCAAGTCAAGGAGTGGTGGAGCATGTGGCGTTGCAGCTGACGAGAACAAGTTTTTATGTAGCTTCCGCTGAGAGGATTTACTAAAATTAAAATAGCTGCAGATCGGCACATGTTTTTAGACTGCAACTTTTTCTAAAAAATCTATTACCTACGCTATTTTAATAAGATTGGATCGTCAATCAAACTGTTGTTGTAAACCATAAAATAAGTAGTACGGTATGGTTAAAACGCAATAATAATTACAGAGTAGTTCCTCACAGCTGTTTATAAATTCCCATGTACTAGAAGCAAACTCGATATTGTCGAAATCATAGGAAAGGTAATTCCAGTTTGAATAGAAGCTGTATTCCTTCTTCGACGTAATCCTGTTTAGTGACTAACTGCAAGAATAAATGTTGAAATATGATAATTTACTTTTTACTAGGCGCTTAATTTTTGTGTCGTCGCATCTGTTGCATCGTTCATTTATCAAGGCCTACGTTTAGTCAACTCGTACACGCGCCTCCTGTGAAGAGTAAAATGTTAAAAGGAGGCAAAACGATCAGACTTGCCATTTCCATTCGAGAAATGCCATGGTAACATTGAAAGCAAAAGCAATACTGGCAAAAAATTCGCAAAAGCGACGAGTGAGAGTAATGAACGGTCGTTGCGAAAGAGTGTTCGGCGAAAGTAAAAAAAGGAAGCCCAGAGAGAGAGAGAGAGAGAGAGAGAGGCGATGCTGAAGAGAAAAAGAGACTAGACTCGCTTTGATTACCGACGAGGTCAACCCTCTATCTCTCTCTTTGGAGCTCGCGAAGAGAAGAGCGGCCGAGCGTAAAGACGCTCCTATGCAGAGCGGAGAGCAGTGCCCCGGCAATTTCCCAGTGGAGGCACGCGCGCATGTGTGGGACCTTCTCCCTTTTACCTTGCCTGGTCGGTTCTCCTGAGAAAATATACGCTGCTGCCGGGAAATTTTGAGAGCAAATACTACCAGGAGGGCCAAGGGTTTAATGGGGGACGGGCAATTAAAATGTCAATGGCGTGTTTGCACTGCTCGTGTCTCTTAGGTGTGCCCTCCCAGGCATTTTGTCCGGTCATCTGTGCTTTTTCACCTCGCGTCTTCAAACATTAGATCGAGATTCAACGAGTGATCCAATATTTGATGAATAATACGTGCGGAACGTAGACACGCCTTTGCACGGCAAATGACAACAGAAGAAACAACAGTCACGTCATCGTTTTTATGGTGTATCCCGCAATAACTGCAAGACCTTCCACTGCACAGAATCAATATTGAACGTCAAGTAATTACATGAACCTCGTTCCCTTTTTTTTTACTCCTGCCTCCATCCGCCGTTCATTAATTTTATTCCCCGACCAGCCATTTCTGCATACGCGTATACCTCTAGAGTTGGCTCTGTTTCGATTTCCAAAGAGATGGATTCGGTTTTACTCGGGGAAGAAGGGGAAATAGGAGGCAGGAAGAAATGGAAGAGGAGCAGAGCTTTCGCCGCACGGCTCCCGCGCACTATGAATAATGCAGACCCGATGTAATTGATCACCCAATTGGAATGGCCTTTTATTTACCTACCTCCGGCGAGTCTATACGTACCCTCTCTTTTTTCCCTGTCCTCCGTTTTTTTCCTCTCTCTCTCTCTCTCCCACTTTTTTACAGCTGTCTTCTATTTGGCTCCCCTTTCCACGGTGTACCCTTTTCTTATCCCTCTCTGGCTTTTCCACCACCGGGTCATATATATTCCGTTTAAACTTTCTATCGATATTAATGGCTTCTTTAAATTTGTCCACCTTTTTTCATTTCCCCCATTGTACTCCGATGCCTTTTATTCCTTCGTTCCACAGATTATGGAGAACAAGGAAGTCTCTGTAGTTTCATTGCGAAAATAATCGTGATTCAATTCGTGGGACGTGCGAAAAAAAAACTAAAAAGCTATCGCAAGAACTGGTTTTTAGATAACGAGCAGAGACGATGTAGGAAACATTGTGTGTAAAAAAAAACATATTTATATTTTCAAGTGCTGCGATGACTTGCAGCTGTCACTGATTGTGGTCAACCGTTGGTGGCATCGACGTTTTATCATTTCGTGTCACGTAATCATTGTTTTATCTTTTAAGTAAACAACCTTTTTTCGTGTCTCATCCAAAGAGACAAGTTTCATGAGATTGATCAAGTTGATAAAGGTTTGAAATTCGTGTGACAAATTAAACAGGCTTCGAACACCACGACAATCAGGATTCCGTCGATTTTCCAGCTACGTGGATTGGACGAGAAAAGTTCGACACGACCGATAAGACTTTAATAAGAGCAATACCAGTAACTTGAAAATCAATAACTTCCCCCTCGGCCTCGCTTTCCACGAAATATCAGCCTGACTGAAATTGACGCGATGAACTCAAACTTTCTTTTCTTCTTCATAAACTTTGTCTTCTGCGTTACCATATAAATATAGTTTCGAGCAGAAACTTCGGCACCCACTCCCCTCCCTCCCCCCACGCTCTCATGATATCCACCCCTCCCCCAGAGGGAGAGGTACACCGGAATAGCTAAGCACCATTATTTATCGCTCAACGTTACATCTACATTTTGTACGTCGCAAAAAAAGAAAAAAAAAAAATTACTCTTTATCTCGGCGGATCTCGATAAAATCATGCGGTAAACGTACATATATTGCCGGAGATAGAGACCCGTGTACTTATCTATCTAACGCAACAACACGACGTATACTTATCCGAGCCTATATCCTTCGATCTTTTTTGGAAAACACACGCGCAGAGTACAGGAAATTAATGGGCGCTTCCTCCTTTTTTACGGGCGAGCAGGAGTCACGTCCGCTTGTTAAATTCCCCTCCCGACGACTACCCCCGAACGATAAGGATCCACCCCCCGCCAATACGTTTGTTAATGAGCGTCTCCGTGCGACGGTACGATTCACTCGTTGTGTATCAAGAATGGATTTTGGGGTAAAAAAGAAAGAAAGGAATTCCAAAACCTACGCGGGAGTAGCCAATCCCGAAATAAAACCCAATCTCCCCGAGTCGAATTGGCGTGTGTATCGTAAAGCAGCGGGCAATCGTATGTACGTATATATATGCACGGGGATAACCCACGAATCGAGGAAGAGTTTCGTGGGGAAAAAGGAGGACTATTTGTTTTCGTTTTCACGCTCGATTTCTGTATTCCGGGGACGCGCGAGGTATTCATATTTCCAGCGGCGCGTTTATATACATCACGTGCAGTGTAAAAAGGCTGAGGTGTATGGGAGAGGGCGCTGACACGAATTTGTCTGCGAGCAAATGGAGGGGGGGGGGCACGTGTGAAGAGAGCAAAGGGATGCCGGAGGGGGGGGGCTGGAAATTGTAAATTTTCCCGAGCGCTTATCGAATCTCCTACTCCTGCTCATCTTCGCCCAAAGGCTTTTTGGGATCGGCAAGGGAGGGAGAAAGGGCGAGCGTCTTTCTGGGTGGTGCACACACAAAGCCGGGCTTGGCTTGACTTTTTCGCCCAGGGATATTTCGAGTCGAAAGTTTTTTCGGCAGGGGGAGATTGGGGGCCTCAAGATGGAATACGGAATGTACATTGGTTTTGATATAGGGCCGGGTGTTTGGTTGGCTTCGATTTTTAATGAGAACCTCGGGAAGTGGTGTTTTTCAACAGTCCCATCGTATGCACGAGGAGTGAAAACAAAATGTATGTTAAGCGATCAGGGATCCTTAAAACTTTGGAGGGCGTGAAACTGTTTTTCGGTTGTGTTCTTCTTAAAAGATTTGTGGGTTACGTGATGATTCGATTTGTCTAGACCGATCACGTGGTTTGTCCATAGGGGAATAATTTAAAAGTATAAGGTTTCGTAACAATGATAATACTTTTAATTTCCATATAGAATAAAAATACAAGTGATTCGTTTTACAAAACTAATTGTTTATGTCGAAAAGTTTAAGAATTTAAACGTTTGATCATGGAGGAGGGGGTGGCATGCGAAGCCCCCAGTTAAATGATAAAATATAGTTACACTTTATTCCCTAGAAAGGTAACTTTCTTACTTCCCAAGTAATACTGCAAAGCATAACAACTTCAAAGTTTTGAGCTATTGGGATTTAATATAAATAGAGAGATGGAGGAGGGAGAGGGTAACTAAGCTAAAATGGCTTCAAAGAGCTTACATTATAGTGCAGCTATCCAGGTGTTTAACATGATTATTTCATATTTGATGGTACAGTATCGAGCCCGTGAAGTTTCATTTGAGATGTTGTCAGGAAAATGCAGCTCATCTCATGTGACTCGCGGCAGTGACAGCATAATAAAACAGCTACATGCAAATGCACCAAGTGCTAGATAATAGCTTTTAAACAAATAACAGCTGGTTTACATTAATGAAATAAAAAATTTTGTAAATATGAAGTAAGTACATAATTTATTTTGATACGTTTGTTTCAATGGACCATATATTATTTATAAATATAACAGGTATACTAAAAATCAATCTCCGGTTTTACTACCCTGCATTTCGTAAATTGTTCATGATAACTTGACGAGGCAATAATTGTTGCAACCCAAACTTCAAACTGATGAATTTCTTTTTAATGCACTCCCAGTTTTCAGAAAAAAACAAAAATCTCTACGTTTCGGGGAACTGCCAGCTTTAGCTCGATGTATTTACTCTTTGATCGAGGGGTTGAGCACTTGAAAGTCTCGATAACAAGTCCAAAATCTTTTTGAGACTTTTGCAATCTTTAAAAGACATTTGGAGATTTTCAGGTCTTTTCCAAGTGCACTGGGACTGTAAATGACGTTTACAGTATTTTCCAACAGTTCAATGCCATTGAAAAAACTGAAACACACGAGCCCTTCACTCGTCAGTCACCAAATACCTTCCTCGAATTCCTGTAAACTTGGATCGTTTGTGTAAAATGAAGTAGTGTGCTAGAGTTTTCCAGAGTATCAGCTCTCCTTCAAGGCCAAAGAAATCGAAGATTTAAGAAGTTATCTCCCCTTTTTCTCCTTCCAATCACACCGGGCTCCCCAAGTTCCATCATTAGCTCGAATAATCGACACTTTCCCCTCGTAATCTCCAAAAATTACCAACGATCTCAACTCACCCCTCGCTAGAAAATGCCCTTTTTTTCCCCCCTACCACTATACCCCACACCAAAGCACCGCAAACTACGGCCTTGGTGCTCGCAGTCGATGTAAGTTAAAGCAGCATCAGCAAAGTCCACCGCAACCGGGACACACCTCGAAGTTAACCCACGAGTGCCACCGCCACTAAAACGTTGTACGTTTACGCGCAGTAAACAGAAGGGGTAGGTATATGTATGGTAAGGACAAGCACCCTCTTCACCCCTGGTTTTGTCTGGAACGTATATATTTCGAACCAAACTCTTTTTCTCCCCCGTACTTTACTGTCCGTGCCAAATGGACCATCTGGCGGTGCGGTCGACTCAAGGCGTCAATGGCTTTACCGTGGATGGTTTTATTCTAATTCAAAGAAAAAAAGGTGAAAAATGCTGAAGCACGGAGAGGGAGGGGAAGAAAAATGTCTAAAATAGTTGGGATGAGGTCGTTAGCCTCTCGGGCGTTAGTAGCGCTTGGTCTTTCTCGCGGGCCGAGGAGCAATGTTTGCCGGCCGAG